>NW_010432687.1:1635-11257 GCF_000710305.1 Buceros rhinoceros silvestris | reverse complement strand
CCTGCTGAATTACAAATCCTGGGAGCAAGCACAAGGCTGGAACAGAGGCAAAGCCAATGGTGGTAAATTAAAAGCTGGTGAAGGAGCTGGGGGTGTTGAAGCGTTTGAAAGCAAATGTGGAAGTCAAAGATTCAAAGACCACCTATCTGGAACTTTAGCCTCATCAGAAAGGGGAACTATTTATAGAAAATCTTTAAGCCATCTCAAAAAAGAATATTTAAACCCACCGGGAGAGCTTACAGGATTAGGGAAAGGACCAGTATGACAACTGGGACAGCAGGCCAAAGGCTGGGTAGATCAGGGGAATGGAATGACCCAGCCTGAGGTGAGAACAGAGCTGATTTTAAGTCAGCAGCTCATCAAGTCTACAGCCTACTAGGTCATGAAAATGTATATCCTGTTTCAAATGCTTTCAATTAGTTTGTTAGACTCCAAAATTACAAGTTTTAACCCAAGAATCATTTTGGGAGAGTCTCCTAATGCACAAAATATCTAAGTGCATCTGGCTTTAAGAGAGGACTCAAATAATTATTGAAGTAGCATGTGATGTGATGTGATGCTATTGCCTGAGACTGCAGACAGTGAATCAGGTCTGCTCTGCCTTCCTATTCCCACAGGACATCTGCTCTGAAGTAAATCCAACGGTTTGAAATTCTGCGTTTAGAGAAAGCGACAAGGTTGAAATCCTCCCCGCAAGAGGAGCTTTTCCTTTCCTCCTGTTCTTTTGGGATGGAGAAAGGAGCAGCAGACCCAACTCGGCAGAGCATCGTCTGCGCCTCAGAGGCGCGTAGCCAGGTCCTCCCTTATCTGGGGGCTTTCCCAGCCGCTGGTAGAAGTGTCTGTGTCCTAGCCTTAAAGCAGAGACGCTGGTAATTTATCCCAGCAATCACGTAACAAGCACAGTGCCAATCCCTTACTGCAAATTCTAGTCTGTGGTATGTAGGTGAAAATAAAAATTCCGTCTTATTTTCAGTTATTCTTTTTACGTACGCTGAGAAGGGAAGATGGATGTAATTATGCTGATGAACACGGTAAAGAGTAATAATTAGACACGCGAGAGAGATCTGGTTTCTCACATTGGTGTCATGGCTTAAAGGAAAATCTGAATGGTTTGTTTCACTTTCTCATCAAGAAGCTGTTCAGCCAGAAGTGGCACTCCAGAGACTGTACTTTTACAGGCGTTCGCACAGATTCGTAGAAAAACAAAATAGATTTTAAAATCACATCAGCCGGAAAGCAGAGAGAGAAGCTAGACAAATCGCAGAACAAATTTGATGCGTGTCTCTGAATAAATAGCAAAACCCTGTCTTCTACATTTTTTTGCCTGTGGATTTAGATCCGGGCTTTGATTCACAGGTAAAATGTCAGTGGTTGGATTGCTATATAAAAAAAAAATTAAATCTCCCGGCACAAATGCCTGCAGTTATGTTTTGGCACCATTCTTGGTTCGCATTCTGCCTGTCCTGGAAACTGGAATGTGGATGACGGAACCTTAAGGTGTCAGAGCCTGTGGTGGGAAGCTTTGGTACGTCCACCCACACAGGCACACACAAACTCGCCCACTCTGGTATCTCAGCTGTGTCTGTGCGTGGGGCTCTGGGAAAAGGGAGAGAACCTGCATGACTGTGATTTTTGGTATGGGTCAAGCACTGCTATTCCGTCCAAGGAAGAACAAAGAGAATCATCATGAGTATGTTTGGAGAACAGGGACATTCAAGACAATTTTTTTTTATCAGACATTTTTATGTTTCCATACTATCACTGATCACTATCATAATTTTGTATTCATTATTTCCTTGCCTTCTTAAAAGGTTTCTGTATTATACTTGCCTTTTTCTCCCTCTCTAAATCCTAGTGCTTGCTCAGTCGCTACCCGTCCCTACCTAGGCTAAAAGCTAAAAAGTGCCACAAAATTTGCACTGGAAGACTTTGATTAATGAGAAAAGGAGCCGAAGAACCAAACTGCAGCTGTAGGAGCTTGGGTGCGTTTGTGGGACATAAGCAGAGGTGCTGGCCATCGTGGCTTTCAGCTAGGTATTCCCTTCACGAAGTCACAGCTTCCTCACAGCACCACCCTGACATGTGGCTTTGGGAGCTGAAATGCCCAGATTATTCCAGAAAACGGTTTTATTCAAAGACAAACTAAACACGGAGAAGCCTCACCCACCGGTTATTATGGACTAAATAGTTGCTTCTAGAAGTAGTTGGATTATGCGGGATTGAGGGTTGAAGTAGCTACGAGGAACTGACTGAAAGGAGTTTGTGATAGCTCTACCCGTGCAATCAACAGTTCCAGCTGTACTAGAGACAGATCCTGCGTGTCTCTAAAAGCTCACATTAAAAATTTTCTTTGTAAAGAGAAATAGCTTAGAACAAGGCAGAGGGAGAGACGACTCACCTCGAGAGAAGATCACTGTGTGTCTTGAACAAAACCTTTTCAGCTCCAGTGAAAATATTCTCCTTTAAGTGACAGTGCACGATATTGATCAACAGAGAGTTGAAAACGCTGCCGCAACGTGAGACGAAGAAGAATTTATCACAACTGGAGCAGGCAGGAAATGGCAGATCCTCACAAACTGGCTAATGGAGGAGTAATAATTAACTAAGAGGCAAGGAATTCCATTGCAGTAATGAATTACAGAGGATAACTCGGAGAAGAATTAGGGAAACAGGAGGATGAAAAGCTTCCAAACACTGCAAACCGTCTGTTTTCCACAGGAGAAAGACAGAGACATTTAGTTTGCTATCAGCCAGGTTTCTATTGTGAATCGAGAGAGGTAAGTTACAGATATATCAGAAATCCCCCATTTAATCTTGGCAGTGTCCTACAGCAGCTGAGATTTTTTTCTCTCATCCCAACCTGTATTCACCACAATGTTGGTTTTTAAGTTCAATGTGCAAATTATTCTTTTATCCCTGGCTCCTGAGCATTGAAGAAAGCCCCAGCCAATGACGGTACCTTGCTGAGGGAGAAACGTTGGGTTAAATCTCTTCCTTACTTCAAAAAGTGGTATTCAAGTGCCATATGAAGTGGTGGGTGAAATATGCTTGATGTATCTTTCTTTAAACCTTGAATAACTCTTATTTTTGAATTTTAACTGGATTAGACTGGTTTGCTTCAACTTCAGTCTCGTCACCAGTTTTCTAATGACCCTCTGTGAAGGTGGGGCGGTGTGGAAGTGCTGCTGCTGCAGCGGGGCTGCGTTAATACCATTTGTTCATGAAAACGTCTTTTTGTTATATTATCTGCAAGACAGACGCGAGCCAGAATTCCATTCTTCTCTCCCCAAACACAATCTGCTTTAAGCTGCAAATCAATCCAACATGCCTCGCATGTCTGCCTCCAGCTGACTTCTCCCTTTAAACGTAAACAGTGCAGATTCCCAGGGTCTGTTACTCTGACAACCCTGTAATGCCGTCCTTCCGACTGTCCCAGCTCTGGAAATCTTCATTCCATCACAGCTTGAAACAGACAGTCTATTTTCACCACTCAGGATATGGGAAGCTACAAAAAAACAGCTTCCGCAGTAAATCCTCAGGTTATAAAACTGCTTCAGTATGACCTGAGCACCCACGGCTGACATAGACAAGTATTTAACATCTCATTTTACGAGCACTAGAACTCCCCCGTGCTGTTTCGTATCAGCAGTTTGGGGGTAAAATCCCTCTAATTTCAGCAGTGACTCAGGCTGAAGATCCGCTGGCCCAGGGCCAGCGCAGGCAAGTTTGTGCGTGCCGATGTGTCAGCCCGGCATGACAGGACAGACGGCCTTTTCGCACCTCTGAGTGCCCAGCAATACGAGGAGCAAGCGCTTTCGGAGCGCGGCGGCGCACGTCGCCAACGGGAGGCATGTGGAGGGGCAGGCAGGGGAGTTTGCGCCTGATGGAGGCAAATGGTTTCCGTTGCGAACGTGGCCGCTGTCCTTTTTAGCCGCTGCTCCAAGATTTCCGGTGACCTGCCACCAAGCAGTGAGGTATCCATTGGTTTTGGAAACGCTGACCTACAAAAAGGCCATTACTTCTCCACAGTAATTATCGATTACAGGCTGTGCCTCCCCTGGGGATTTTATTGTTATTTTGAGGGGAAGGAGAGGCTTTAATAATTTGGTGTGTTGGAAGCAGAGTGCTTTCAGCCTTAAAAACAATGCAAAGAGAACACCGTTTATTTTAAAAGGGGCTAAACGTATGTCTTGCAAGCAGCAAACAGGATGTGCTGTTTCCGTAGCAACAGAGGTTGGTGTTATTAAAAGGAATGAGCCATTCTGCGGCTGGTTCTCCTGAGGGACCCTCATTTACAGCTGGTATTGGGTAAACTGGGGAAGTTTTAGCACACGTTGTTAAAGATCATTAGATATGGCTCTTTAAAGCTTTATTAACTCTGCTAATTCATGATGGAAGTGTGAGGAAAAACATTACTCCCTATCTATAGGTTCTTCTGGCACATTGTGTTACGTTACAAATCAAACCCAAAGCCTCCTTCGACTGACTTGATCTTGAAGGATGCTACTTGCAACTGTCCTGAAAGAAGAACAGGAAAATAATTTTAGCTCTGTCTCACAATAAAAAATATTTCCCTTCTGTTCAATTGAATAAAGAGAGCAAGAGGAAACTTCTGGAATTAGAAGAATTGAGTAGTACCAAAAGGACATAGCATTATTTCAGAAAGTTACAGAAGCTTTAAAATCAAAATTATATTGTAGCTATCTATGTACTCATATCTCTGGCAGTTAATCCAACTTTTTAATGCCACAAGATACTTCTATATATGATAAAGGTGAAGTCGTTATTTTTGTCGGTGCTCACAGATTTCTCTACCCCGCTGTTGTTAAAGTCATTGCTGCTCTTGTCCTTCCCAGCTCTCAGTTCTGCCGGAGTAAACGGCACACTGGGTAAGGGAGGAAAGAGAGTTCCCCATCCTCGTGCTCTGAACACAAGGTGTTAGGTGCTAACCAGCCAGCTAATCATGTCGTGACGTCATGTCACGCTACACAAGAAGTGTAAGGCTGGTTTAGGAAGAGGGGGCTGGAGCTGCACATCTTTCGTTATCACTGTTCTTTCAGTTTTGAAGCACCATTTCTCTGTACCTTCTGCAAATTCCACCCTGAGTTCCACCTGAGGCCACAGGAAACAGTGAGCTTGGTAAACTAGACCATCATCTAGTCAACCCCAGTCCCTGGACAATCTAGGGACTTTACCACACGAGGAAGATGAGCTGCTTTTGCCTGGAGCAGGAACCACATGGCGGTCGTGCTCTGGCTGCTGCTCCAGGATCTGCACGTAATCCAGGTATACGTGGTTTGAAAGGCTTGATATAAACCACAGGTCTGGGCTTAGTGAGGTAAAAAAATCTTAAAGCCAGCGTGGGACACTTCATGGACTGGAGTCCTCCTTTGATTGCCCATGGTTTTTGGCCAGCTTAAGTGATGCTTTTTTATTAGTACAGGAGGCGCAGGCGGCACACTGGTTCAGGTGCACGGACTCCTTATCTTGATGTTGCCTCTGGAAGCTTTTTTCCAGTGTGTTTCAAGCAAAAGAAGAGCTGCTTTGAAGTGTCTGCTACAGATATCAGATAATCACTAGTTTTCTGTTTGCTGTCACAGCTTGAAAACGAAAATCATAGAAAGACAAGTTAATTACATGTTTCTGAGCTTCTGCTTTTCAGTGGCAAACAGAAGGTCAATGTGCATGCAGGAAAGACATATCAAATCATCTGTCCTTTCTACCTCTTTTGCTCTAAAAGAGTTTCTCTCTTCCACCAGTTTTCCAGGGCTGTTTCCTAAAGCTGCCGGGTGCAGCAGGAGTCATCTCTGCAGCCCTCCTGCATCAGCATGACAGCCTCGAAAGGCAACCACGCTGAGCTCTTCAAACTGCTAATTAAAGCTCACAGAGGCCAAAGCCTGGGTGTGCTGATGCAAAATGGTGAAGGCTTTCGATGCAAAAGACTTTGAGTAGATAACGGAACTATGGAAAGAAGCTGAGACCTGCGCTTGCTCTGCGTTATCCAGCCTGCCCAGACTGGAGGAATCCAGTGAGTTTTGTCGGGCTGTTCACGGTACCCTCTGGTTCCTGCTCGGAGGGTCAGGGGGGTGAGCAGGGGAAGTGAGGGTCCCTATGGGAGGGCTAGTTGTCAGAAAACACCATCTTGCCTGCTGTGAGGTACGCAAGCTGGGGTCAGATCACAGCGCAGACAAATGCCACCCTGAATTCAAAACGTCGACAAATGAGAGAAAGAAGGGGCGCTAGCAGCAGCAGGTAGCTGGGGAGGACAAGAGCCTGGTGATCCAGGTGAGCATAGCATGAACCACAGAGCTCCAGCAGGGACCTGTCTGTGCTGGTCTGCCCTGGAGAGAGGCGACGCACACAGAGAAAAAGAGGATGGAAGAAATCAGCCCATCCCTTCAGCTGGAAC
This sequence comes from Buceros rhinoceros silvestris, assembly GCF_000710305.1. NCBI lineage: Eukaryota > Metazoa > Chordata > Aves > Bucerotiformes > Bucerotidae > Buceros > Buceros rhinoceros. The sequence continues at coordinate 4,848 of NW_010432687.1, read as the reverse complement.
CCGAGCCCAGGGTTTAGTTTTACCAAAGAAAGTTATCTTGGGCCCAAGGCGAGGAAGAACTCTCTAGGGAAACACACAACTTCGTTTTCAAAGGAAACCACTGTGTATCTGTCCACCAGAACAATTTAGGATTTTAAAAAGTAACCATCCGACATTCGGGGAAGCCTGTACAACCTTAATTATTTCACTGTATGCCTACAAATAATTATGATATAGTGGGTTTTTTCACCTCTCTGCCATTCAACACAAGATTCTTGTGCAGCCAGCAGCTATTTATTATGGTTTTCTTGTTTTTCAGCATGCAGCTCGCCAAATGTCATTTACCACGCCCTATAACCTCTTCAGAAGCTGGAATTACTGTCCGTGGGCTTTGCTGCATTTCCCCCCACTGTGGGATGTGAGTGCTTCTTTGCACTAGCTTCATTCACCCTGCGAGGTGGGAGGGAGCAGTTATCATCTCGGGTTCAAAACTGAGAACCGGGACATGAGAATTAGTTTCCCAGGAGGATTTAGGATGCAGTTTGTAGCATCTACTTTTTAAGTGCCCTGCCATTCAGTGCCTGGCCACTGCAAAGAGAGCCGGGAACAACATCCTCACGGGGCACAGAGTCAGCCCTGGTTTTCCACGAGTGGGAGGCCTCTGTTCCCCTCGAGATTCACAGCCAAGGGCCTGCTGCTGGATTACAGAAGAGCACGCCGGGGCGGTGGAGTCAGTGCCGTTCTTCTTGTGCTCTGTACTCGGTAGGTAATAGCTTTTAGCTACATTACAGAAAACAGAGATTCAAATCCGCCTTCTGCATAACTAGATTTAATTTGGATCAACCCTAATTGGATATGACAGCACTGAAATGGAAAACACATCTATCATGTCATAACACCACCAGGTATTGCGGTACTTGTGGGTTTGTGCGAGACAGGGTTTCCGAGGGTGTTTCCTTTCTCCTCACTCCCCCGCTGCTCTCCCACTGCTCCGTTCTTGCCGTGGAGCTGGGACCTGACTCACTGGATTTTTTTGCTAGGAAACCCTGCCCTCCTCCTCCCCTCATAGGCTTGGGCTGTTCAAACTGAGCAGAGAGGTTTTCTGGACTCCCCACACTGTGGATTCAGGAGGGGAGAGTACAGCTGGAAAAGCAGAGGATTGAAGGCGGGAGTCAGCAGGTCTGGGCAGCGCAGCCCCAGCACAGGACATCCAACCAGCACTGCTCGTTCTCTGCATAAATGTAGGAAAAAGCCGAAGCTCTAGCTATGCGCATTGGCTGGGTACTACACCTCTGGTATCTTCCTGGACATTCCCCTTATGGGTGTAGACCAGGAATTTTGAAGTCAAGAGTATTTAGTAACCCTGAATGGCCACACTATGATCTAATTTTTCAGCCTGTTTGGTGTTATATACTGAATATGGACTTCTCTTGAGCCTGATGGGTAAACCTGGAGTAACCATGAAATAAGCAGTCAGAGGTGGAGCTGAGAAGAACAAGCAATTGGAAGTCTCATGCAAATTCTCACAAATTATTTCATCTGATGGAATAAATGACTTTGGGGACAAAAATAGATGCGTGAAGAATTGCGTTTATGTAAGTTGAGGCTTTGAACTTACTGCAGCAGTACTTGTTGCAGAGCAAAGATCTGTTTGGATAGTGTGTTTCGAGTCTCAGAACTCGTAAAGGCTCTTGAGGAAGATACTTGAAAAGGAATGAAGTAAAATTAAACAGAAGATAGTAAAGCATGACCACGAGTCTGAGACCAGGGATGTGGCATCATAGAACCCGAGAAAATGACCCTGGTTTTAAAAGACAACTGTAAAAACAGAATTTGAGAAATTTCGGCGGACTATTTCAGGACCCTGAGATGGGCTCTACTCTGGAACAGACCCTCCTTGGCACTGTGGGCTGAAGGAAGAAACCAACAGACGTTTTAAGGTTGGTGTCCCTGAGGGAAATGCCACTAGTCCTGCGTCCTTCCAAGTGCCCCGTTGCCTCAGTGCTTTTGGAGCAGAGTAAAAATGCTTTCACTAGTGGAAATGTGCTAGCAGAGGGGGAGGCAGCCTCCCGGAGAAGAAGAAGTGGTAGAACACTGCGTTAGGAAAGTGATGAGGTTTCCATACCAGCCTTATATAGCAAGGAGGGGGCACGGTGTGAAAAGGCCGTCAGAGCAAAGCGCTGTTCGTAGGTGATGGAGTCTTGTGAAAGAGCAGAAACGGTGCAGTTGAAACAGCGGCTTCTTCCTGGCCAAGCTGCTGCTCCTGCGGTTTCTGCTGATTGTGGCGACATTTTAGAAAGTTTTTGGTCTGTTTCTTTTTCTTTCAGAGAAAAGCAGCAGCATGAGCACAAGATGCTCTCTCTCGGCCGTTCACACAACTCTATAGATGGCAAGTGAAAGCAGGAGTCAAACTATGAAGCACAGTCTGAAGGAGATTCTGGCTGGTGTGGGTTGCCAGTTCTACCAGTCTCCATCCTTTCTCCGCGGAGGAGCGTGGCTGTTGTCACTGGGCATTTTCCAGCAGCACATTCGGCCCCGACAGAGCTCTTTGCAGCAGTTCTCGCTCCGTTCCATGGCTTCAGTGTCTCCGGGCTGATTGCAGCCGCAATCTTTTCTCTTTTTCTTTCCTATATAAAGAAGTTACACATGGCCCTTTCACCCATGTTACAAACCTCTGGAGAATACAGATCTGCTCCCCTGGAGATGTTTTCTGGCTTGAGGTGGGGTGAGAGGAGTTGAAGTCCACAGCAGATGCTTCTGGCCAGCTCACCTAACACCCTGTGGCACCCCTCTGGTTTTTAAGATTTCAATAAGGTTAATTTGAAGGGGGAACGTTTCATGAGTCTATTTTAGTAAAACAAGTCACTCATGTGACTCTTCTTTCCCCCTTTTTTAAACAAGAGCCAGCCTTTTTCTTTTCCTTTGAGAGCAAAGACATATTAGAGCTGCCCCCATCCGCTGCCTCTGTTGATGCCTGGCGGAAGACGGGGTTAACAGCATCTGGAGCATTATTCGTCACTGAGTAATCTAGGAGCTTGTTTCCATCTCTTCTTGATCAGTAGGTCTGACAACAGCAAGTGGCCACAGCCCAGCCAGGCTGTTCCTCAACCGTGCGCATACCTTGCGCAGCACCAGCGTCACACCAGCAGCGGTGGCTGAGTCACTCGAACTGTGCACGTCAGGATCTGTGAAGCAGCAAAAAACATGACATTTATGTTGGGGCAACAACAGGAG
>NW_010432687.1:0-1465 GCF_000710305.1 Buceros rhinoceros silvestris | reverse complement strand
GTGGGACAAGGGACCGCTCTCATCACAGCCGGAACCAGCAAGGTGTGGCTGGGAGGAGCACCCGGCGCTGGGATCAGCCGCTGCAGGGAGGGCGGCAGAGTCACCCGGGGGTTTTATCGATGATGGACTGACCTCTGCACCTCTGCACTGATGCCTGTGCCCCTCTGCACTGACCCTGGGCCAGCCGCGTGGGCAGCGACTCCCCGGGCGACTGCAGCGCGGTGCCTGCTCGGCCATCGACCCTTGCTGAGGACCAGGGCACCGCGGCACCCCTGCTGCCAGGTCACCCCAGTGCGACGGCCGCCCTGCGTGCCCAGGGCACGTGTCCCGGCTCTGCAGGAGAACTGGGGTCAATTCACAGCACCAGCGAAGCCCAGAGCAAAACCTGCTTTGACATCAGTAAGGCGGGGTGTTTATCCCTGTGTCCCTGAATTTAAAATCAGTGACACCATTGCAGAGGAGGGAGAGTGAATGGCTCCTCTCACAGCCTGCTACCTCGCCAGCCTCCTTAGTTTCTGCTCTTACTGCCATTTCTTCTGAATAAGAAATAAAAAGATTTTTACCTCAGCAAACGGAGGAGTGAACTGTCAACCTTCACCCAAAAATGGGTTCCACATATATGTCTCTTCTCTCTGGAAAACGTTAATCACCACAATTTACTCATTCTCCACCCACCCTTCTCCTCTCCTCACGGGTCTTTTGGCTCTCCATGAGCTCCTCACACAGCAGAGCCCATGTTAGACACTAGGCAGTAACACTAATACCTCCATCCAGCACCGCTTCCTTTGCCCTGCCTGCCTCGGTACCGGAAAAAAAGGCATGATGTAAAAATAAACCAGAGATTCAGTGTCCACCCCGTGAAAAGAAAAAGTAACATTCCCAAGCAGGCACAGACTCTGGCACAGGAGATGAGAACAATTAGTAGTTTTACAAAATATCCTTGTGTATTTAAACAGGGAAATATTGCGGCAGGTTCTCTTTGGTGAAATCCCTTTGGCTGAAGTCAGCAGCGATGATTTCTGCCCCAGAAACCAAGGAGCGCAGAAGCTGCTCTAAGCAGCCCTGGCAATAGTGACAATCTTGCACTTTCAATCCTTACGGTGAAGAGTTTTCAGGCTGTGAAAAAGCTCTGGTAGTGCTCCCAGAGAGACGTGGTGTTCCCGTGGCTGTGCCCCCTGTCCCTGTGCTGAGGTGAGTGTAACTGTGTGCACTGGGTGTTGGTGTTTGGGGTCAGTTGGGCTGTTCCAGGGAATCTGTTTCCATCTCACCCTGTGGGTCTCCTCTCCTTTTCCTGACCCCCTTCTCAGCTGGGCAGGGGATGTCACCAGGTGATGGAGCAGCTGCTGTAGATTAGCACCTGGGTATGGGCTAAATGCAGACTCTCCTTTCTGAAACTTCAGGTCACTATTTGCTCCTTATTGTTTCTCTCTTACTTTGTGAAGTCTCCTGCATATCTGATAGCCCT
>NW_010432686.1:1564-1845 GCF_000710305.1 Buceros rhinoceros silvestris | reverse complement strand
TGAGGAACCTCAACGTTGGGGTTGGGTGAAGCCCCCAAGCACCCCTCGACCCCCACCCTGGTGGCCCCCCCGGGTCCCCACCGATGCGGACGGAGGGGGTGACGTTACGCAGGGTGGCCAGCAGCTCGCTGCCCAGCCGCCGGACATTCTCCAGGTCGTCCCGCATGGAGTATGAGAGGTCCATCAGGTAGTAGAGGTCCACGGGCTGCCCCGGCGCCCGCCGGAAGTGCACCTGGAAGCTCTGCTCCTCCCCTGGGACGGGGCAGGGGGGGGGGGGGGCC
>NW_010432686.1:930-1413 GCF_000710305.1 Buceros rhinoceros silvestris | reverse complement strand
CCCACCACCCTGTTGCCTCCAGCCCCTCCTCCAACCTTCTCCAGCTCTCCAGGTCTCCTCCAGCCGCCTCCTCCCTCCCTCCAGCCCTCATCTCCTCCATCCATCTCCCCCATCGTCTTCTCCACCCATCCCTCCAGGCACCTCCTCCAGCTCTCCAGCTCTCCAGCCATCCTCCATCTTCTCCAGCCAGCCACCTTCTCCCTCCCTCTCTCAGCTCCTTCTCCATCCACCTCCTCCATCCATCCCTCCATCCCTCCATCCGTTCATCCACCCACCTTCTCCATCCATCCATCCATCCACCCACCTTCTCCATCCGTCTGTCCCTTCATCCCTCATCTCCATCGATCAGCTCCACCCCACCATCTCCCTCATCCCTCCATCATCTTCTCCATCTCTCCAGCCTTTCTCCATCTTCTGCTCCATCCCTCCATCCCTCATCTCCTCCATCCATCCATCCATCCATCCATCCATCCATCCATCCAT
>NW_010432686.1:655-895 GCF_000710305.1 Buceros rhinoceros silvestris | reverse complement strand
CCCTCCATCATCTTCTCCATCTCTCCAGCCTTTCTCCATCTTCTGCTCCATCCCTCCATCCCTCATCTCCTCCATCCATCCATCCATCCATCCATCCATCCATCCATCCATCCATCCACCTTCTCTATCTGTCCATCCTTCATCCCTCCCTCACCTCCTTCACCATCCATCCATCCCTTCATTCCTCATCTCCTTCTCCGTCCATCTCCTCCATCATCAATCTTCTTCATCCTTCATCTC
>NW_010432686.1:0-233 GCF_000710305.1 Buceros rhinoceros silvestris | reverse complement strand
ATCCATCCATCCATCCATCCATCCATCCATCCATCCATCCATCCATCCATCCATCCATCCATCCTTCATCTCCTCCATCCATCAACCTTCTCCATCTGTCCATCCTTCATCCATCCCTCCATCCATCCATCCCTCACCTCCTTCTCCATCCACCCGTCCACCCGTCCATCCGTTCACCCGTCCATCCGTCCATCCATCCATCTCCACCTCCATCTGTCCACCTCCATCTGTCC
>NW_010432685.1:978-2655 GCF_000710305.1 Buceros rhinoceros silvestris | reverse complement strand
CCGGGGTATCCTCTTGCTGCGGGGACAGGAGGTGGCAATGCCATCGCTCCCTCCCACACGCAGGGCAGAGAGGCACTGTGCAGGGCAGGGAGGGGAGCGGGCGTGTGGGCATGCCTGGATGCCCTCATGGGCGCAGGAGCGCAGCCGAGTGCTCACCTGAGACCGAGAGCCTGGCTCCGTTGCTCTGCCGCGTCTCCCCGCTGTACTTGTGCTTGGTGATACACCTGTAGGTGGACAAGGCATCTTCCTTCTGCACGTCCGATATGTACAAACCTCCATAAGAAGTAATAAAAAACCTATTTTCTGGAGACACAAAGGGAGGAGAAGCGTGAGCGAGCCAGCCCCAACCCAGCACATCATCTCCCAAGGCTCTTGGCACGCAGGACTGCTCTCCAGGCAGGCACTGGAGTCACAGGCAGGAGCCAGGGAAGCGAAGCGGGTCCTTTCTCCACCTCCCCACACCCCGGCTGCACCAAGAGCTTCTCCTTCAGGGGCTGTAGTTTCTGGCAGTCAGACCAAAATGGATGAGCAGCAGCACTTGCCATAGCAGCCTGGTGTGTGCCACAGCAGTCCCCGGGTTCATGGGCACAGCCTGCCTCCCTCCAGCACCCATCCTGCAGCAAACACACTCGCCTGGGCACAACCCCCGCCCAGGGCTTGAATTCAGGGCGTTTAGGCAGCTTGCCCACAGCCTGCTGCACCAGGCTCTGGCCACAGGATTGCGTGGCTGCAGAGGGTAAGGAGAGCGGGCGGCACGACGATGCTCCACCAGCACGAAGCTCCACTACGCGCTGCACAGCAACATGGCAATTAAAAGTGAATCCGTCCCGCTGAGTTAGTAATTAGCTTAACTTACTTAGAACCACGTGAAAACAGATAAGGGCTGGAGCTGGTGTTTGAGCCCAGGGAGGAGGATGGCAGGAGAGCAGGCAGGGAGCACAGCCCCTGGCAGCACTGCCGGGGCAGCCCCTGCCACCAGCAGGATTTGGAGCCTGGCACATGCCAGCGCACATGGGGAGAGAAGTATTTGACTTGCCCGCGAAGCTGGCCTGACCCCTGTAATTCGTCACGAATAATACCAGTAATTAACACGAAGAGAGACCTGCGCTGTGGCACGACCTTGGGGCTACACGGAGCACAGGGTAAGCAGAGGCACTGCGGAGCAGCTCCGTTGAGCACCCTGAAAGCCCTTCCCTCGGCCCCACGGCCAGCGCTGAAGGGAACAGCCAGCCTTTGACCCCAGCTGCTGCGGGGCCTTCGGGGTTTTTCCGGCACCAGCTGCCATCCAGCCTCTGCTGGGACTGGGTGGCCCGTCAGCAGTCAACCCTTCCCCCACCAATCGCGGCAAAGACAGAGAGGCACAAGGTGATTAGCAGAACTGAAACCTTTAAACCGAGTCTTTCAATCAGCAACGGCTTCAAATGGCTCCTTCAGTCCCGCACCACGCCTGGTAAACCAGGGTCTAGCTGACGAGGCCAATCAACCATTTGTTCTTCCAGCACCTTTTGGGAGCACCTGAGTATTCTTGACTTTGTGGAAAAAGGTGATGTGGTGGAACCCGTAAGAGCAGGAGAACTGTGAGTGGAACACGGGACTAGAGGCCCTGGTTGCCTGCTCCTGGGGCAGGACTGCCCCAACCTTCCCCTGCGAGTGCTTGAGGCGGCAGACTGGCAGAAG
>NW_010432685.1:443-908 GCF_000710305.1 Buceros rhinoceros silvestris | reverse complement strand
GCCCGGGGTCCCGGCGCGTGGGGCAGGCCTGCCCCAACCTTCCCCTGCGAGTGCTTGAGGCGGCAGACTGGCAGAAGACAGGGCTCTTCACCCAGGGAACCGGAGCGCATCCCCGGCACGAGCCAAGGCAGCGGCAGCCCTGAGCTCTGCTGGCACTACCCCGTTCCAGCTGCAGCTTAGCGAGATGCTGCATGTTGACTCTAATTGCTTGGTACGAGAGCAGTAGGGACCCTCAACGGCAAAGAAACCGCAGCCTTAACAGAACACGAGCCTAACTATGCTCACCAGGAGGCACAGGCAACCACCCAGCGGGCAGCCCCACGCGTTCTCCTGGGAGCAGTGGCAGTGCTAGCTGGCAGCCCTCTGGGGTGACACGGGTGCCGGGCCAGCCGTCCCCGCACCTCCAGCAAACCTCCCCTGAGCTGCAACCCTCCACGGCAGCGCAGGACCCACCACTCCGTCCCT
>NW_010432685.1:0-307 GCF_000710305.1 Buceros rhinoceros silvestris | reverse complement strand
TCCGCCCCCACCGCTCCGTCCCTGCTGGGAGGGCTCAGGGGCTCCCCAGCCAAAACCTCAGGCGTGGTTTTGCCTCCGCTCTGCAGCATCGTAACACCAGTAAGCACGTGTGCTGCACCAGTATACAACTGGGACCAGTTACACCTGGGACCAGATGCGCAGCAGCGCGAGTCTCAGAGGCGCTGAGGGATTCGCACAAACCTCCGTAAAAGGGAAGGAGGGAGCAGTCCCGCAAGCGCGACTGAAACAACATGCAAATCAAACATTAATTTTTCATCTCCCATCAAACCAGTAAGCAAAGAATAGT
>NW_010432684.1:23721-51016 GCF_000710305.1 Buceros rhinoceros silvestris | reverse complement strand
CAGGCGGGCGGCCGACCCGAAGGCAGTGCCCGCCGGGGTCTGCCAGGCTGGAGCTGAGCGCGTGCAGCTTGCAGTTCTGACCCCCCTTGGAATTCAGTCTTGGGGTGGGGAGGGCGGGGGGGAGAGACGGTTGCAGTTGGTGAGACCTCTCCGGGGAAATGCCCCCTGTCCTGGGCCGCCCTCACGGGCTGTACCCCCTCCACCGTTTGTTGGCAAAGCGAGAGGGTCTTTCTGTGGGCCATGATGTTCCTGAAAGGACACGCTTCACCTCTGGGTTTGTGCTCTTTTGTTGGCTTATCTTGTGTACCAATACAGCTGAACGACTTCTCTGCTTTTGCAATATGTTGCAGTTTGCCAGTTGGCTGAATGTGTCATGTTACCTGAGGCCTTCTTGCTTTTAAGGTTGTTTCTGGATATATCAAAGGAAGACAAGCTCATTAATGTGCAGAGAAACAATATAATCAGGTTTAGGCTAAGGGATTGGTACATTAAAGAGAGAGGTGTCTCTAAGTATTGATCTAATATTTTTTTTATATTCATGCCACCTCCACATCATTTGGCTTCCTGAGCAGTGTTCCCTGAATTTGGGATTCATTGTATTTGCTTGACAATAGAGGATATGCATTGTTTCCGGGTTTGTTTGACTTGTGCTCCCAGTTTCAGTAGATGCTTTTTGGATAGTTTGACCCCAAATAGTTATGACATAATTATTTCCATGACAAGAAAAGTAAACCAGCCATGCAAGTATGACTTAATTAGAGGATCTGGCAGAAGATGCTATATTAGGAGAGTTCTCCTTTACAAACAACAATTTCTCAGTGAGCTTTTAAAATTATTTTTCTAGTTTACTGAAAATATGTTCATAAAATTAATTTTGAGATGAAATTAGCATTTCCTAGAATGTATGTGTTGGGATATGTTCCCAGAAGATATGTACAAAGGGATCAGAAAGTTCCTTCTGCATTCTATTCTTGCATAGAAAACAGCTTGACTTTTGTCTAACACCTCAATTAGCAGAGGAAAAGAAACTGCCGGATGCCATGGGGCACCTGCACAGGGCGCATCATTTACCTGGTTCTTCCTCTGAAGGCAATTGCTGCTACTGGGAGAAAGAGGATAAGGATTTCCCTATGTCCTACTTGAAAGCAAGATCTCCCTGGGGAGCTGCTGTTAAATGTCTTGTGGATCTAGTTGTCAGAGTAATAGGTTTGAATTGTGTATTCATGTTGGTACCATAAGGCAGTTCAAAATCTTACCCAGTTGAGAGTATATCTTGTTTTCTACTCATAACACTTGCTTTTGAAATTTTACAAAGCATTTCTACTAAATTAACTTTATTTTGCCCCCATCTTAATGAGATAATGCAATAGTGGTACTTGCACTGAGAACTCATAGAAAGAAGGAACCTGCAATTTGCAGCATGGAAGCAATCCAGGGAAGGTCAACATTTCTGATGCTTTTGTCACGTTGGTAAAACTTATTACCTAAATTTAGTAACAATGCCTATGAATCTAATTTTTACTTTTTTTTTTTTACCAGAGGTGCATATGTGCATGTGTGGGTACTCATACTGTATCCGTGGTTCATAATTTTGGTTCTAATGTTTTAGCAAAACTTTGGAAAAAACCTCAATTTATCAGATGTTCTTAGATTTGAGCTTGGGTGAAGGCATCACTGTTGCTTAAATACAAGATTCAGATAAACTTCTGTGCCACAGACACCTACTGCTGTATTTTAATTTAGTATAAGTGTCAGGTGTAAATGGAGATTTAGGAATAGGATGGGTAAACTAAGTTAAATGCGTAGCTGCCATTTAAGCCAGTTTCATGATGGGTTTGGGCCTCTGGAAGCTAGTTTAGCCTCTGAAAGGATTTGAACCTATGCCGTGCTGAACTGGTTTTTTCCAGCCTACTCTTCTGTATTGCTACAGATGTTGTGTGTGTTTGTTTTTAAAGGTAGAGCTACTTTGGATCATTTTCCTGATCTGGTTACAGCATGTATCTTCCAGCATACAGTGACATGAGGCAGGTGGTACCCCTCTTCTGGCTTCAGTGCTTGCTTGATTGTGAAATGTTTAAAGGACTATTGCAGTAAAAACTGAGGATCAGAACCAAAGTGTTCTAAAGCATTAGGAATCTTTATATGAAATGCAGACATAGGGGAAGCCATTGTAAGTCAGCTGGTGTGACTGAGAGGATGTCTTTGCCGAGTTTGGAATGGGAGTCATCATTAGCAGTAGCTTCAGAAAGTGGTAGTTCTTGGCATTCAGTGACATGCCTCATTCTTACCTTGCCAGTGAGTCATACCATGTTAAAGACAGCAAGTCTTTAACAAGTCAGAGGGAGTAATCTGTAACAAGCACGTCTTATGCTGATCTCCTGTCCAGCATGTTTTGCTCATTTCATAATTCAGAATTGTAAGATATTTGCACCTTCATATCTTACTAAGTTTTGTATGAAGCAAGGCCTTTCCTGTTACATCAGTAACCCAGCAGTACTTTTGAAATTCAGTTATAATCCTGTTGTAGTTATATATGCATTTATATAAGTACTTGTTTATCTAACAATCACTCCTTTAGAAGCTTTCAGTCCTCCACACAACATCAGAGCTTCCTCCTGACTTACGTATCTTCACTAAGCCTAAAGTGCCAGTTTTGTTGCGTCCTTGGTTTGTGTATTACATTTTGTGTGCACTGCAGTGGCTTCCTTCTAGATAGATTTTTGTAGTATTTTAGTTACTACCCTAAATTCTATGGCCTGTAGAAACAGGAAGACCTGAAACACTGTACAGCACTTATGTTTGTTACTAAGAATACTGATGGGTTTATTGCTGGTGGAGCCTGAGGCGCTTTAGTGGCCAGTAATCTCCGATAGTTTTAGTTTTAAGTAGTTCGGAAAAGCATCAAGGATTGATCTTAGGTTGTACTAAGTTACATTTAGTTCATCATAAAACAAACATGAAATGCGTGATAATTTTTTTAAACTCTTGGCATAGAAAATGGGAAAAGCCTGAATGATTTGTAGAAATTCTCCGTCACAAAAATGGGCCTAAGTCTGTAAACAGTCCAGAAAAGAGACACCCCCACAGCACATTAGGTCTGACTGTAGACATTACCTGTGCTGCAGTCTGAGCAAAGTGCAGAAGACAACCTTTCCTTTTGTTCCTGTCTGTGGCTGAAACCTTTGTTTGCTGAATTTCCTTTTATTTTTGCTGAGGAAGTTCAGCTGGGCTATAATTGGGCGAGAGGGTCTGAGGTTAATCACCCCACTGACTACTGGAAAGTTGGCAGGGTAGATTTGAGCTTAAAAGGCAATCATAATGGGACAGATAAAAGCAGGTCTTGGATAAACTACAGGTTTCTCTACCTCAAAGGAGGCAGGGGTTCACGGAAAGAGGGAGATAAAAATTGTGTTTGTAGTACTTCTGCTGTTTATATTTAACCTAGTACTCCCTGGGGAAATGAAACTTAGGTTACCATTCCCTTTTCCTTTAGTTGCTCTTGTATGCTCTTGTCGTTACTTTTGGTCCCTACAGTTCAGAACATACTTAGAACATAATGTCAGAAGATTGTGGAGTTTCTGTATGTTTTCTGGAAAGAACCAGTCAGTGTGTGTGCTCCTTCAGCTACAGCATGTCTCCTCCACTGGTCCAGTGGGCTATGAATGAGAGTGTGACAGAGGAGCATGAAATGAATGTATAGGAAACCAGGTATATTCAGTTCTTCTGCTAATGAAGTGATTAAAAAAGAAATGCTTTGCAAAAAAGCAGTTTAGAATGCAAGAGCTCACAGTTTAACTTGGCCTTCATCTATGAAGAAGCCATGTTATGGCAAGATATTTCCCGAAATGTATGTTTTTGGAGGATTTAAATACAGTTGAAAACTTGAGAGGAAGGAGTGGAAGGGCAAACGGGTAAAAATATCTTCTTGAAAGTGGTTTGGTGTTTTGGGTTTTTTCCTGTTTGGAAAAACTGTTACCTGAGTTTTTGCAATTCAAATGCAGAATTTTCTAATGCTAGCCTGAGAGAAGGAGGAAACAAAAGAAACTGGCAGAAAGTGAAAGTGAAACAACCTTGTTCCTTCATTTCCTGAGCCTAAAATTAATTCTACAGTAATAAAATTGAAGCTGATTTTAAACATTTTTAATTTGATTGTTGTGGGTATGTGTAAGTTTCATTTTCTGGAGTTTGAGATGAGATGGTCTCCTCTCAGACATCAAGCTGTTGTCTTTCAGCCAGATTAATTTGCTATAAAGTCAAGAGTTGAGCTAGATTTCAGAGGAGTAGCTGGAGCTACACATTCAGAAAGCAGGGGAAACCAAGTCCCCTGTAACATCAGGATATTGAGTAAATGAAATACGCTGAAATGATTTCAACAGGTTAATTGTCCCCCACTTTGCAGACACAGGTGAAAAACTGCTGGCAGCCTGGCCTGCCCGGGAGAACATTCTTCTTTGATTCCAGGTCTGGAGATTTGGTATGAGCCTGAGCTTGTGAAAACGATGTGCCATCCAGGTTCCTAGGAAGATGCCACCTCAGCACTGATTCACTCCACTCCAGCGTTTGTTTCCAGCTGTGTTACTCTTTTCAGAGGCACTCTCTTTCCTCCTCCCGTTTCCCTTTCTCCCCTCTCTCATAAGTAGATGGCCAATATCTGATGGAGGAGGAAGGATCTTTTTGAGACTGTCTTGGGCTTAGTAGTGGTCTCTTTTGTTTTTCATGCAAAGTTTCATTAGTTGGTTTACTTTGCTGTTTTTTGTGAGATGGTAATGTGAGTATGGTACAGCAGTTTAGATTACTTTTTGTTTGCTAAATCATTTTGGTATTAAAGAGCAAAAGGGAAAAAAAGACAAAACAAATCCCTAAGTACAATGACATTATTATTGCACTTGCATTTCACATTCTGAGATTCATTGTGGAACTCTCAACTGGTTTTTCTACAAAATATTCTGGTCTTCTGAAGTTTCATGACCAATCTTTATTCCTATTTTTCCCAAGAATGAAAAATATATCCATGCTTTTTAACCTTAACTAGTTGCATTTGATTACACTCACTCATTAATATGTAGTATTACCACTCAGTTTATTGGCTAGATTATAGTTTTTACTAGCAGTTTCCTCAGTTGTTTTTCCCTGTCACGTATTTACGTTTGATTAAAGTTTGTATATTCTCTTTGAATATATATTTTATATTCAATATAAATTTATTTATTTTTTTTTAATTGAACAGATGAGATGAAATCATTTGAGCCTACAGTAGAATTTTTGTGGATTTTTTTAAGCCTTTTGCAAAATACGAATCTAACGGTTTGATACCTACAAAATGCAGAGCAAAATGAAGCCCCATTTTTCCTCCAATGCCAGAGTTTCATGGTAGCATTCAGCTGGAACTGGTGCCAAGAAGAGTTGTCCCCACCCTACTAGTTGTTTGTTACTACCACCTCCTGCTCCTCCTCCTCCTCCTTTCTGCTAGCTTTATGTTAAACTGGATTGGTTTTCCTGTTTTGTTCACTGCACAAGGCAAGGAGAAGCCCGAGGAGTGGGAGTAAGTAATTCGGGTTGGAGAAGGGGTGTTATTGCTTCTGTCGGAGTTGGTGCCAACCTATGCTGCTTTTCAGTGAATGTGCAAGTGTGGCCTCCGTGTGCTCCAGTCCAGAGTTGAAGGGTGACGTGGATGTCAGAAATGAAAGTGGAATTAATGTGTGGTGTTTTGTTGTTGTTGTTTTGGATTTTTTTCCTTTCCTTCTCAGGCTGAGCAACTAAAACATAGGGAATAGTTTAGAATTTGAAAAATCCTACTCTGTCCTTTGGTTACATAAAAAATTTCACGGTAGAGTACAGTTTAAAGACAGTGACATCCTGTATGTAGCTATAACATCACACCAGTCTGTAGACCAGCACCTCATACTGGTGGTCAGAGACTAAAATTATTTAGCCAACTTGAGGAGACATTGGGCTGTTCTTACCACGCTGAGGCTTGAGTAGTGCTGGTACAGGTGGGCAGTAGTTCCTGCTGCTGAGCTAGTAAGAATTGCTAAGGGAAAGACTGACTGCAGTCCAAACTCAAATACTGTTTAATCCCTTCGAGTTTTGGTCTTTGACTTTTGATCTACAAGTCAGAGCCAGGTGTAATCAGTGTTTAATAGAAAATAGTTGTAATATTAACTAAAGATATTTGTGAGATTAAAATACTTAGCTGTTGGAATTAATTTAGGAACGCAGAAGGTTTTTTTACGTTTTATATTTTACTGTGATTCTAATGTTAGCTAATATTAGCTTCATGAAAATTCTTGTGGGTTTTGTTTGTTCGATTGGTTTCCATTTTTGAAAGATAATACGTATTTTCAAGTATGTCATTAAAGGCTTAAAATAACCCTTTTTGATGTGTGCTTTGTGTCCTGAAGTATTTTCTGATTTGTGTGTCTTTAAAATAAGAGGGAGGTAATATGTAATATATGTAATGTAGCCTGAAAAAAAAAATTACCATCCTTTATACTGATAATATTCAGAAAGGTGTTTTGTTTTCTTTTTTTTAACCAGAGATTTTAATCTGATCCTTCCTTCTGGTTCTTACTATTTAAGTTCAGAAGTACATTGTGATACTTTTGTAGTTGTAATTCATTGACTTTTCTATTGTTCGTTTTCGTCACTAAATGACAAGCTATGTACTTTGATGGGGACTCTAAAACCCAGAAATTTCCATGGATCATGCTTTTACCTACAAAATACATAGCTGGACAGGAATGAGGGAAACTCCAAACTCCATCTTTTGCTATAGTTCTATAAAATTTATTTTCTTCTATGTCTAATACTTCATTCTTGTAATTTTTATTTCTATCTCAAGGTTATTAAAAAAAAATCCCAAGTTCTTGTTACAGATTCCCCCTTTGTTTTCTGCATTAAGAGTAATTCCTTACTAACAGATCCATTTATTCATGCTTAGCTTCCCATTGGAAAAACCATCTTTGCATTGTCTCCAATATGAAGCTCAGATGATATACCGCCTAAAGGACTGAGGTTTAAATAAGTAAAGTTAATCTGCAGCTAAACAATATATTTACTGTTTATTGTTCTTTTGGCTAAACAAAATCTTAATTGATGGCAGTTAACTTATACGAGAATTGTATGTGTCAGAAATGTGCTTAAGTGCCTGTGGATACAGATGATAGGTCAGGTTTATTATTAATACTTTAAGCTATATCTCTTTTTCTTAGTTAAGAAAATGAAGCTTGCTTGCTGGAAACAGTTATTTTTCTCTAGTGGCTAATTTGAGATGTATGTTTATTGAGTGGTATTTTTAAATGTGTTAAATTTTTTCTTTTTTTCTCTTTTTTTTTTTCCCCTTCTTTTTTTCCAGTATAGCTGCAGACATCTTGGTTCTTTGTGTTTTCAAAAAGCCAAAAATAGGAAGGAAAGAAAAAAGCAAGCTGTTGGCAGGTTTATCACTGGGTGTTTTTTACTATGTTCTAAAATTTTTTAGTCTATTTCATATCCTCTCCTCTTTTAAATAGAAGTCAAGATGATCAAAATTTTCGTGACTATTGGGAAAATTCACTTAGGTCTGTGGGGGGAACATGCTTCCTATAATAATTTGTAGTTACACTTTAGAAAGGTTTATTTTAATGCATTGTCTACGTGCTTTGGTATTTTGGTATTTTTCCTTCAGTTTCAAAATATCTATCATTATTTCTGCAGTAGACAATCAGCTACGATCCTTGCCTGCACAGTGGATTTAAAATCAACTGCAAATTGCTGAAGAATTGCACTTCGGGTGGTCTCAAGAGACAGGAGAAGCAGGTGTTCACTATAATGGAAGAGGCCAAGAGCTCAAAGAATGGAAATCATGACCCAAGGAAGTCTGTCCGTCTTGTCTGTGAGGAAGGCAAAGCCGTCAAAGTTACAAATAATCAGAATTATAAACATAATAAAAATGATAAATCTGTGAAGGATGTTGGGAGAAGTTCTCCAGGTGGGAATAGCGGCAAAAAAAGTAAAAGTGATGCTTGTTCTGATAAACAAGGAGAAAATAAATCATGCAAAGTAAATAGTTGTAATCCTGGAACTAAAGATATGGGGTCAAATGTTCAGGATCGAAGTCATGGAAAATCAAAAAAATTTTCCAGTTTACCAGCAGCGGTGGAAAACCTGAAACAGACAAAAGCACAGCCAGTGGGAGAAAACTTTCCAGGCCCCCATGTTTCAGGGAATGGGGTCAGTATGGAAAGCTTAACAGCTGCACAGAAAGGGAAGCTGGTGCTCGAAAATCTGCTGGGAGTTCAGACTTTGAAGACTGATGTTGATCAAACTGGTGATCTTGGTAAAACTGCTTCAGATCAAAGAAAAATGGAACATAAGCTTGATGACTCCAGTGAGTATTACTCAACACTGCTTTGTTCAATTTTCTTCCAGTAAAATTGTTACCAATCCAAAATGAGCCTTGAAATGTTTCTGTTTGCTTATTTTTTTTGCATACGGCGAGTTGCTGATTGCATTTAGAGAGAACATACTATTAATGCAAGCATATTACTTAGAGAATATGAGATTGTGATAGCTGTCTTTTTTTCTCATGCCTAAGATGTAAACATCTTTGCAAGATACTGAGTGCGTGTGGGTTTCGGGCAATTTTGTGAATATAATGTCTTGGTAGGGGGGAGCCCTTCATAATATTGTTGCCAGTTACGGAAATGCCAACCATTACTGCTTTTCAGAAAGATCAGGAGAAAAATCTGCAAGAAAAGTTTGGGGTTTTTATAGGTGGGGGAAGATAACTTACCTTTTTTTATGTGATTGTTGTGCTCACTTTGTTACTAAAAATGTTTAAAGTACGTCTTGTCAGATGGCTTTTTGATTTAGAGAACTCTGGAATACTTACCATCTATCAGTGGTTACCCTTATGATGTTCAATTCTTACTCATATTTTTCAATTTCAGAATTAAAACTATGGATTAGGCATTGTCTCACTTCAGTTTAGCTCCTTAGTTCAGGATTTGTCACCCTTTTTCAGCAGGCAGTTTTTTCCTGATAAAAATGCTGTTTTAAAACAATGTGCCAGTGCAGACGTTCTGTTTGAAGTATTTCCCACTATGGCAACAGCAACTATTCCCACTATAGTTACAGCAGTTGCTAGTACGGAAACACTAGGAAAATGTTAGAGTGCGTATTTTCTTAGCTATCTTAATAAAATCTAACAAGATAAGTTGAAAAGGCAGCATCCTGAGATGAGTCAGCTCTTTGTGGACCACTGTCATGTACTGTAGGGACCATCTGTCACTGAGTAACCGGGACTTGAAAATTCGGTTTCGATTCCTAGGTAGTCTAGGGGCACAGATCTTATTTGAAGGGAAAGGAAAAAAAAAAAACCAAACCCAAAAATAACCCTCACTTACACTCTGATGTAAAAACTACTGGTATAATTAAAGATGTAGATGTTGGTACAGATTAGTGGAGTATGAACAATTCATGGGCATCTGGAGGAACTGGCCTTTTGGAATGGACCTGCATTTTTGTGAGTAGCAGCGTTCCAGAGCTCTGTGGTTGCTCACCGTGGGCGGCAAGGTGTCACAGTGTGTTCAGATGTAACTCCAGCAGCCTTCTAAACTGAGAGGATGAAATGCCTGATGACTGGCTCTGTAAGATCACTGGGTGAATGTCTTTAAGCCTAGTATTTCTTATTTTTGTTGTAGTAGAGCATCAGGATCTCACATACTCTATTCTGCATAACAGAAAAAAAAAGCTTTGAAGAACTTCATGGAGACTGAAGTTATGACTGAAACACAAAATGAATCTACCACATTTTTTCCCCTCTTTTTGATAGCACTGTTAGTAGTAGATTAGTCTCTGAAGTTGCTCCAAAATATTGGTTAACATACTGGAAAGGTTCTACTATCTATGGTGATTTCGGTTAGCCTTTGGACAAAATACTGAAATGTAGCTCTGATTTGTGTCCAGCTCCTCAGTGAGATGCTCTTAACTGCTCTGTACTCTAACTTTCACTTTTCCACTCCTTGAGTTACTCTGAAGAAAATAAGTATTTCTTTTTAGGTAAAACAAAGAATTCTGAATCAACTAAAGAACATACTTTGGAAGCTGATTATTTAGAAAACACCGCTGGTATCGATGAATCTAATCTCACGGCTGAACAGCAACTGGGATTGAAACAAGCTGAAGAACGTCTGGAAAGAGATTACATCTCCCGACTTGAAAAAGTAGGTTATTTATCAGATAAAAAGGAGAACAGGTGTTGTCTTTCATTATCGTCACCATATTTCTGGTTGGGTGCTATTTCTACTAGATGATGTTACCTCTGTTTCTTTCTTCTTTATAATGAATCACTTTAGTGATCTAAGATGTTATCCCTAGCAGTTGACTAGTCATTCATTGTGACAGATGATAGAATTTGGAAACCTAGTGTTCCTTTTGTGGCACATAGAGCCTTTATAGAATAGTAATTTTTAATTTTTCAGACCTAAAGGTTTATACTTCCATTACTGTCCTAAGATTTTTTAGAAATTCTGATTACCTGGAAACTCAGAATACAGCATTGACAGGAACCTTGTGCTGTCTTCAGTATATTAGCCTTCTACCAGTGCAAGTCACCTCTGTTGAAGATGACTCTTTAAAAGCATTCGTCTAATCTGTTCTTAATATTATCTCCAGTGAAACATATTTCAGAGTCGGTATAGACAACCTAGGAGTTCTTCTTAATGTCTAATGTAAGCAGCATTTTAATCCCTCATACATTGTCCTAGGAAAACAAACATGAGTTTATTACTTTCATCCCCAACTTTCTATGCATTCGAAGATTATTACCATTCCTGCAGTCTTACTTTCTTCTCTTTGTTCTTCAGTCTTAGGGGTTCATTCTTGTTGCTTTTCTGTAGGCATTTGCTGTGTAACTGGTGTCCAGAATAGGACATGCAATTTCAGCTGAGGTCTTATGTATAAAGAGGAAAACTGACTTCACCATTTAGGATCTCTGCTTTTTTAGCAGCAGTAGATGTTGGTTTGTAGTTTGTCCAGCAAAGATTCTTATGTGCTTTTCTTAAGAGATGCCTGTTGAGGTGTTCCCAGCCCTGTTGTTTGCAGTTCATAATACCTAAGGAGGAATAGTACTTTGCTTTGATATTATTTAATTGCAGCTTATTCAATTTCTCTAATTTTTATCTGAATTTTTGTCATTTTATGTCTTCTGTAACATCTCCCAGTTTGGTGGTTTTTGCATGTGTAGTCAGTGCACCCTCTGTTGCATTTCTTAAGTCTTCAACAAAAATGTGAATATTTCTAAATGCAGAAGGACCTCTGAAAAATACTTGGCATGTGCTTTTAGAATGGTGGTGAACCAATCTAGGCGTGTGTGCTCTGAGGACAGTTTTCTGAGAAGTTTTGCCCATACCTTACTGTTCCTTATTTAGAGAGTATTCACGATCTCCTTTTGAGACTGATGCTATGACAAGTGACAAATCTTTGTAGAATTTGAGATACCACATCTGCTGCTATGATTTTATCTTCAATAAAAAAACAACCCTAAAACCCCTAAAATTGGTTTAGTGTGTTTTGTGTATGGCAGATCAGTTTATCACCTATGGCCTGGTTTTATGTATTTATTAATAATTTATTACAGTATTTTTCTCCTTGCTAATTCTGACTGGTGTCTAATTCCTTGGCTCATCCTCTTTAGCCTTTTAAAGATATTCTTCTCTTTCTTAGTGATCGGAACCTTCCTGTTCTCTCTGAGTTCTTTAAGATACAGTTGGCTCTGAGATGGATTAGTTCTCTGAATATACAAGCACAATTTTCATCAGCCCTGGCTTGTTTAGATACATCTGTCTTACTCAAGTAGTAGTCTGTAGCTCTTTTTGTCTTGCTATTTTGAGTTCTTGCCCCATTCACTGGAGTTAAGCATAACTAGATGATTAAAAAAGACTTTACAATAAAGGCAAAATAAAAAGCGTTACATGAGTCAATCTTGCCATCGGCATCTGTTGACATGATAGTGCAGATCAGTATTATAAAGAAATATCCATTTAAAAAAAAATTATTGCTGTTACTCATTCCATTTTAGAAGAGTGGTAAAATATTTTTGATCTATTTCAGTCATCATGTGTCGAACACTTGAATCTTGCAAGCCAGCGAAGCGTAACTGCCTGAAAGTCATTTTCCAAATGGATGTTTAATTTCATCTTCCTGGGTATCTGTCTCACAGAAAATAATAGTGAAGAGAATTAGTAATAAAAGAATAATGACCGTGTCATTATTTACTCTGCGGTTGGAGAGTATCAGACCTCTTTTTTTTTTTTTCCCCAAAAGCAAAAGATCAAACTTACTAAGTGGAAAAACTTGCCTAAATTTAGCTGTGGTTTAGGTTTCATAGTTTCATATATATAAGTCAAATTTGTTTAACTGCTCTATAGTCCACCTTAGTATCTTAAAATGTTGTTCTCTGTGAGTTCATTGTTATGTCATTGTTTAAACATCTGGTATTTTCAGTATACTCTTCAGTTTGAATAAATATAGATGTATTAGAATTAGGATGAGAACGTTAAGTAGGTTTTTCCTCTCCTAGATATAATTGATATCAGTTATTGGAAAAATAGTAACAAGTCTGGTGGAAAACTAAGGCTTGTTGTTCAGGCCCTTTTGTCTTTGCAGTGAGTGTGTCGAAAGGTTTCCAATCTCTATAGCTGAAACGGTGCTGCAGGATGAGGCAAATTAAAGTGGAGTATTTGCAAGTAACCCCTTGTCTTTGCAGAGTGGTCCTTTTTGCCTTTTAGTCTAGTAGTTTTCAGTGATTTCCTGGTTGGATAAACTCCACAGTTTCCCCTTTGGACCCTAGGAAAATAGCAATTCCTTCTGCCCCCATCACTTCCTGAAGCTTGGCTGCTTCGTGCAGACTCTCAAGGGTCTCCTAGATGGCAGCTCTCTGTTTATGTACTCCATTTCTCCCAGCCTGTCAGTACAAAAAGATGCTTCTTCTGCATGTTTCTCCAATTCTGAGCATCCCCAATTATTCATCAAAATGCAGCAATCTTACCCCTTGTCAGAGGACCTCACCTTATCCAGAGTATAGTCATTATTAAGTCAGAAACTGGCTTTCTTCTCCTTGTTGGCCAGCCGCGCCCTTTTTAATAGAACAAAAAATGCAGTCCTTGCACAGTATGCTATGAATCTGCTAGCCAAACAACAACACCATCTGTCATAACATGTATTGTAGATAATGTGATGAATACTTCTCTTTTCTCGTCAGAGGGGGGAGGATAGATGCTGAGATTTAATAAATCCATAGTTATTAAAAGCTTCAGCTGACGAGGGAGTGGCTTACTGACCTTTAAGTCAGCCTTAAGAGGCATAAACTCTTTAGTCTTAATCTTGCCTCACTAAAATTTGCTGAGAAGTGTCATATTCAAGTCATGTCACTGACTTTCCTCACTTTCCCCACTTGTCGTACAGGTAAAAATCCATTTCCACTGTGTTTTTTGAAAATTACTTAATGTTTGCAAAGCACCTTGACATTACAAGTTTTACATAATTGTTAAATACAATTTATTATTCAAAGAATTGAGTTTTTCAGACACTATTGGCAGAAATATTTTCTTTTAATCTATGACCGTTTTTCCTCAGCGCTCCCCAGAATACACCAACTGTCAGTATCTATGCAAACTCTGCTTAGTTCACATTGAAAATATCCAGGGAGCTCACAAGCATATTAAAGAAAAACGTCATAAGAAAAATATTATGGTAAGTTAAATAAAATTTTTACTTTTTCTTTTCTTAAATAATTTATTGTTATGTGGTATGTTTCCTTTCATCATCTTCATTTAGGTGCAAGTTTGTGTGCTGAGCAGAGATCCACAAATTTTTGTTGCTCATTTTTTATTTGAGAAGAAGGGCTTGATGATCTATCCAGACAGTGAGGAAAGAACATTTTTGGTCGCTGCATCTGAATTAGTGCCTCTAGGTAGTGGCCAGTTCATCATACTTTTAGTAACAGAATGCAAGCTAACTTAGGTGAGAAACATACTTAGTTTTTCTGTTTCTTCAAAAAATTATATCATTGGTAGCAAGACCTCCAAGGACTGGAGGTGGGGTTGGGGATGTTGGTTGGGGTTTTGTTTTTTTTTTTTTTAGGTGAGAAACATACTTAGTTTTTCTGTTTCTTCAAAAAATTATATCATTGGTAGCAAGACCTCCAAGGACTGGAGGTGGGGTTGGGGATGTTGGTTGGGGTTCTGTTTTTTTTTTTTTTTATTTTCTTTCGTCTGACTTGTGAAGTTTTTATCTACATCTACATGTGATGGGTGAGCAGAGTGGAGAGTACGTCTACACTGGAAAGAGAGTTGACCTAGGGAGGGATTCAGTTCCTGAGTCACTCATCATCTCCCTGGGTTTATGTATGAGTTTAATGTCATAGAATCATAGACTGCTTTGGGTTGGAAGGGACCTTAAAGATCATCTAGTTCCAACCCACTAGCCATGGGCAGGGACACATTCCACTAGTCCGTGTTCCTCAAAGTCCCATCCAGCCTGAACGTGAAAAACAGTTCTAAGGCTTTCAAAGAGAAAAAACATTTCCTTATCAGATACTGTGGTGTTTCTGTTTGCTTTGCTTTGAAGAACTGTTACGCACATGAAATCCTATGAAAGGTGTGCAGATTTTCTTGCCAACCTGTTTTTGTATGTGTTGTTGAAGAGCTACAAATTCCCCAGTATGTAGCGTTTTGTAATTCTGTGGTTACGATTACTCTTCCTACAACCACTCCCCAAAATTCAGTCAATTATGTACTCCTGTTTCCATGTATTTCTCACCACATTTCTGATGGTAATTATTGCTCTAATTCTATCATATCTTCAAACCATCACCTGGAGAACCCTGAATGCCATAACTCCATTACGTCTGAGAAACTTAACAGTTTTAAGCAGCTGTGGTTTCTTCACTCAAGAAAAACCCTAAAGCAGTGACATTAAAAAACCACAGCCCTTTGAGAATGCATACATTGTTATGCTAAATTGTTCAAATAAGAACAGAAGAGTTGGGAGATGCAGCCTACAACTAACCAAGCACTTTCATACTGGGCTGTGTTTTCTTAGCAGAGAATTGTTTTCTGGTTATTAATTTCTGTTGTCAGTCACGTGTTTCACTTAGTTGATGAACTTGTGTAACAAGTATTGCTGTACTTACTCCCAGATGACTTGATGCATCTGACTTATTTCTTGCTGTTGGATTAAATTGGTTATAATTTAATGCACTAAAAAAAGGACTTTCTGGCACCAGCTGTTTAGGCAACTTACCAAAATTTCTTGGAGCTAGGAGTACTTTTTCTGCATCTGATTCTTTCTGATACGATCCACTGAAAAAACCTGTGTGACTCTAGAAAACTTCCTCAGCTCAGTTACTTTTATTATGTAGGAATGATTACAGCTTTTTATTTTCTTGGATGAATTCTGTTTCAGAACTCTCAGAAAATGCGGCTCAGGAATGTAGCACACCAGATTTCCTCTCCATTTGCCAGCTGCGAAACAACATGTTCTCATTTAAACACTGAGAATCTACTGTCATTTCTGTGAGCCACACTATTGTGTTTGCCAGTTAGGCTGGGCAGAGTTCCTGCCTTTGAAAGTGTTTGGTCAGAATACCACGTAAATAGAACACAAACAGCAAAGAGTACGTTCTAATATCATGCTATATTATGAAAGAACCTTTTAAAGTATCAGTTTTTACTTCTGTCATCCAACAATTATTCAGGAAAAACAAGAAGAAAACGAGCTGCGTGCCCTCCCACCCCCCTCTTCTGCACAGTTGGCTGCTCTGAGTTTTACACTCATTGAGGCAGCAAATGAACAAGGCATATCAGATGATGACTTCAGAATTCGTCAAGAAATTGTGAACGAGATGGAGAAAATTATTCAACAGCCCTTACCAGGTATTCATACTGTTCTCCTTCTTTATGTGAAAATTTTTCTTTCTCTTTATTTTTACATGGATTTTGATACCTTCGCTAATGGAGGATTAATGCATTGGGGTTAAATTATATTATACAATATTAATATATACAGGCATTTTAATACAGGCTGACAGTTGATTTAAAAGGAGTTAACAAACCTACCACAAGAGGAAAATATGATTATGCTTATTTTTGATTCTTCCTGGTAAGTGTTTGTTGAAGCTATTGGTGATGATTTCCGATGACGACTGAAAGCTTCCAGGGCATGAAATATTTCCTTCCTGGCTGTGTTTAAAGTCTCAGCCACTAAGGATCTTTCTCAGGCTCTAGTCCTACAAACCCTTCTGCCTCTACCTTACCTAGCATTACTGAATATCTGTGGTTGTTACAGCAGGGATACTTTTTTTCCAAGCTGTGAATGATTTTGGTAAACAGGTGAGACATTTTCAGGACTTAATTGTGATCTGAAACATCTGCAGGTACTGACTGTTTGTTAAAACAAGTCCTTAAAATCAACAAGTATTATTGTTTAACAGGTATTTCTTCTCATGTATATTTATGGTTAATGGGTCCTGAAATGAGGAGTATTATGAGATCAACTGTAGCTTCCCAAAATCTCTTGAATTGTCTTAAATAGGTCAAAATATTACATTTACTTAACCATGTATAAATATCATGCCTCATCTGAGGTTTTCTTGATTGGGTGCTTAATGTTGATTAAAATTAAAAATAATAAAAAACCCCTCTGAGTATGTTAAGTGCTTAGCCCCATTTTTTTTTTGTTTCAGTGAATCAGTAAAGCTCAGTGGATTAATAGAATTCATAAAAATTGTCTGGATAAGTTGGATTTGGAAGGGATTGAGAATAGTCTCAATTTTCAGCTGACATAAATATGTTGGAGCCCTAATATATTACAGGAAAATTTTTATTCACAAAAATTATATCATGAAGTGGGATAAATTACTGTTTATGAAATGGAATGGCACTTCTAATGATATTATTACTGAATTTCTAATTAGCTTAGATCTGTTGTACATCCTTTCAGGTATGGAAATGTATTAACTACAAAGACACTAAATGGAGACTGGACTCTCTGTCTTGGATTATATTGAAGTTACATTTTATATGCATGTTTCGAAATAAGTTGTGCATAGGAACTTCCTAATGAAATGAACAGATTGTAGCACATACAAAAAAAAATTTGACGAAGGTGTATGAGGCAGCAAAGAAGTTTATAATTGGCTAAGTGCTGCAGTGAAGTGAAGCTGTGCTTAGCAGAAACTGTTGAATAAAAGCCTGCACTGAGATGACGAGTTATTACTATTTTGTATTAACAAACAAAACTTAAGTTGCATTGCAAAAATATTTTAAAACAGCTTGAAAAAAATTGGATACTTGGTAATTACACTATTTGAATTATGCATTTTGCTGTGGTGCTGTGTTATGGAAATGATCAGCCTTCACAGCAGTGAGCGAGTGCTTCAATATTCATTAATCCTGGAGCATCACTTGGGAGGCACAGTATCTGAAGCAAGGTATGTGGCATCCATTAAAGAATAATTTATTTACTAGCTTTTAAATAATCTTGTTTCTCTCTCTTTCAGACTGTTCACTGAGGATGTATGGCTCCTGTTTAACCAGATTTGCTTTTAAGACCAGTGATGTTAACATTGATATCAAATTTCCCCCTAAGGTGTGTAGATATTACCTTGTATTAACTAAGACTGTTTTTTAAATCAAGGCCATCAACATTTATTTCTACACCATTGCCTTCATCTTCTATTGGGACATACTGTATTAGAATAGCAGAAAGCATAGCATCTTTGATTTGGTGTCAGATGAATTGAGTAAATAAAGTTTTCAGATATTAGATAACTTTTTTTGAGAAGTAGATGCTACTCTCTTTTAAAAAATCTTTGAGTAAATGTTGATGCAATATGAAAATAGCTAGCTCTGCATAAGTCTGCTTTTATGATAAGTAAAAATAAACTTACCTTCAAACACTGAAGTTGTTGGTTCATGTTCAGTGTGTGACACTAGCAGCATGTTCTTGTTGGAGGCAGAGCTGCTGAACTTGCTGGGTTTTTTGACTGTGTTACAGTGGAATTCAAGGTGCTCGTTTTGGTTACGTGCTTACGCATTGTGTTTCTAGATGATACTGCAGTTAGGAAGCAAAACTGAGCCCTTTTTCAAACAACTGCATGTGGAGTGTACCCTGTCACTCAAAGGCTCAAAGGTGGTGCTAATTTTTAGCTTTTCTTTGAACTATTTAAAGCTTATCTTTGAAACATTACTTATGTTGATTTCTGGGGAGAAAACACATTGAAAAATTATAACCTTTAAAAACCCTGGGGAAAGTCTGACATTAAACTCTTTACCGTTGCGTGTTTCTAGTGGCATGTGTTGACAGGGAAATTGTATATGGCAGGTATTTTGTTTTAGCTATGGAGTCTGTTAATATGGAACTAGAGCAGAAGTATAACTCAAAAAGCTGTACGCTAGCTGAAGTCTGGCTAATATGTTTACCGGTACCTGTTTTCATGATGCAGACAGATACCGTTAACTTTTTCATTAATACCAACACATGATTTCACTTCTGTGAAAGAACATAGTTTTGCTAGTTGAAAAAGGTTTGAGTGCGACCTAAATAATTTTAAACAAAGTGTAAAATAAAGTAGGTCAGTCTGAATAACGTAACCTGCTCTAATTTTGTCATTTTAGATGAGTCAGCCAGATGTTCTGATACAGGTGCTTGAAATCTTGAAGAACAGTGGTGAGTTTTAGTTACATATCGTTTCTATTAACATTCCAACTGCTATTCAGTTGTATGCTTATTTTTTCTGTAAACTTTCAAAAATGGATTAGTATTCAACCCTGGTATCTGAGCTGTTTCTATGAATGTGATTTTCATGAATACCAGTTCTTGTGTAAGTGAGAGACGAGAACCTGCAGCCCAAGTAGCCCAGTTCAGATTGTCACGTTTGGTGGTAATAGTGTTAGATGCCAGGTCAAAAAGTATTTAACTTCTTAGGAGAAGTTCTAACTTGTAAACCCAAAAGCCATTTTCCATTTGTGGATGAACATCAATAAGAACTATTACGAGACTCCTGAAACTTGTCTCCTTGTTCTGTCAGGAAGTCATATAACCCTGTAATCAGCATGTCTTGAACCAAGTGACACAAGTAGCATCGCATTTTTGATCCTTCAGAAAATTTTGATAGGTCTCCATAAGTGGTTCCCAAGCTGTCCTGATGGCTTGTCATAGATTCAACCTTGTGTCTTTCAAAAGTTGTAAAGACAGAAAGGTTTTAGAAGAGATGCCAGCCCAGTTCTGACAAGGGTTTTTTCATGTTTTGTGTTTTGGGTTTTTTTTTTTTTTTTTTTTTTTTTCGGCTGGACTGGTGTTTAGATGCCAGCCCAGGTTTGGAAAGGTTTTTTTCAATTTTTTGTTTTTGGGTTTTTTTTTTTTTTTCTTTCTTTTCCGGCTGGCTGTGTGATTCTGGTGGTGAGCATCAAAAGTAACCAGAAAGTATTACTTACTGGTTAGCTACGCAGCACTTAATTTGAGTTGTTCTGTAAAAGCGTAGTGTAAGTGTAATAGTCTTAAAGACTCAGTTGGGAAAACTGTAAAAGACTTTAATACATAATGTTTTTTTTTTCCTCTGCTTAGCTGTCTACTCAGATGTGGAGTCAGATTTCCATGCCAAAGTTCCTGTTGTCTTTTGCAAAGATGTTAAAAGGTACATGTGGTTGAAAAGGATTTTTATTGAGATAGCAATTTCTACTGTGCTTATTCATAGCAGGTGCTTGCCTGCACTCCTGGCAAGAAGCATTACTGTAACATTCAGCTAACAGTCTTATTAAAGAGGAATTGCTCATACACAAAGATGCAATCTAGGAAGAAAGCTTAGCTTTAGTTTTGTGCTTCATAGAGCTCATTAGTTGCAGGAGTCTGAAAGCACCAGTTCTACTTTCAATTAAACAGGGAAAAGGCGGAGTGGTTTTCAGTCGATACTTAAAATTTCTGCCAGCAGTTTAATCCAGGGCTTTCAAAACATCTTATAAAAGACATTGTTAGAAAGGACGCATCATCTGACGGTTTCAGGAAATTCCTAAGAAGTAGCAACCTCCAAAATGAGACGTGATTGCTGTATGTCCACGTTGCTTTGACTGGCTAGAGGTACGCGATTGAAACTCTAGCGAAGTAAATGCAATGAGGGTGGGCGTACCTTTTCCTGCATTTGTAGATTATGCAAATACTTTGTAAGCACTAAGGGAATAGACATAATTATTCTGAGAAGCAAAATTAGAGAAGCTGTTCTGTTGACTTACCAGTTCTTAATATGCATCAGGCCTGGAGGCTGGTTTGATTGATTGATTTGGTATGTGGAAGATATACATGGAGTTCGAATTTGTAAGATTGCACAATTAAGTAATGGCAGAAAGCAGAGCAAATTCTTAATGATGTTTTACATTTTTACCTGTAGTGAACTTTTTTAAGTTCTAGATCGAACTAATGAGTTAATAGTAGAGGAAATGTGATTATATTCTGTAGGTTTGGTTTAAAAAGTTCAGATTCTTACACAGGGAGATGCTGATGCATGTTTTATTATGGTGGATGTGATGCTTCACCTCCTCCCTGCCGCAAGTATCATCTATATACACAAGGTGGTAACTTTTTATCTGTTTTACATTTGTAATTACAGTGGTTTGACATGTAAAGTAAGTGCTAGAAATGATGTGGCTTGCCTTACAACTGACCTGCTGGCTGCACTTGGTAAACTGGAGCCTGTCCTTATTCCATTGGTTTTGGCTTTCCGCTACTGGGCCAGGGTAAGTTTATAGCTATCAAGGATAATTACACAGGTTTATTTCTTCTTTTTAAGTACTACATACAATATAATGTATAATATACCATGAATATGTTTGTAGAAAAGAACTTCATGCCACTAGTTCACCTCTTACCTTAACAAATCAGAATGAGTCTGAAGATTTTGATGTGAAACTGTAAATATATAGGAAGCTCCACTATTCTGTTAACAAGCTATTATGCTAGTTCCTTAAAACTAGTTAACTGATCCTTGAAAACCAGCTCAACAGAGAATCGGGTCTTGCAAACTTCCTGCTATTGAGATTACACTGAAAAAAGTTAACTTGCTCAGAAAGGTCTGTCGTCATACCCTGCTGCACTTCTTACAGATGTCAACAGTGATCACAGGAACCAAGTTACAACATTTGCAGCTGGTGTTTAAGTGTCTTGTAATTCAGTCCTGAAACTGCTGCCAGGTCATACTTGACTTACCATGTCTTGGCTTTATTGAAAAATCAGTTGTGTGGTGGTATTATTATCGTTGATTAATTTAGTAAGGTGTTTTTACAGAAAATCCTGTTTTACAAAATATCAGTAGCAGCAGTAGAAACTACAAAGAACTGTTCAAAGTCTGATATGTTTATTACATCTCTCTTGAGTTCCCATAGAAGAGATCAGCATCAGATTACAGCCATCATGCCTAGAATCCCCATCTCCATACGTGAGATACTGCACAATAACAAATACCTGATAGTTGGCTGAAATTCTAGGTAGGAACGTAAATGTGTCCCACAATCACAAAATATGATGAAACTGAAGAGAGTACCCTCTAATGACACAGTGTAACTTAAGGCACTCTTTGATTTACCATAATTTGCATTTTGTCTGTATTTGGCATGGTATGACAACTGCCATGTCTTCATTGCTGAGATACAGGTTTCTGTTTTACTCTAGTATGATTCTCACATTTCTTTAATGTTTATCCTTTTATAATAGGTTTTAAATTAAAATGGTGATGTTAATATCAGAAAAATAATGATTTATTTTCTTACAGCTCTGTCACATTGACTGTCAGGCTGAAGGTGGGATTCCCTCTTATTCCTTTGCCTTAATGGTTATATTTTTTCTCCAACAAAGAGAACCACGTATTTTACCATCCTATTTGGGCAATTGGGTAAGCAATTTGGTAATACAGTAACCTCATTGTTAAATTGTTGACTTTTTTCTGTGTTCTCCAAGGTCATAAAATATGCAGAATTTGATTGTCTAAGAAATTTGTAAATAAAATGCCTGGGTATTTAGTCCTCATGCAGTTGATGCCTGATGATTCTGATGAATTCTAATAAAAGGCAGCTGCTATAGTCTGTGCAATTGTGTCATGCTGTATTTTGGAGAAAAGGCAAATATTTTCTTCTTTAATTCTCTGAATTTATTTCATTGGTATCAGTTATTCTTGAGGATAAATTTCACAATTGTCATGGTGAAAACTTTTGGTTGTATCTATTATATATAGTCTTGTTTCAGAGCTACTTTAATTGTTCATAGATTGAAGGCTTTGATTCAAAGAGGCCAGATGACCACCAGCTAAAAGGTATAGAAGAGGAGGAGTTTGTGCGGTGGGAATACAAACCACCAACAAATGGTGCAGCAAAAAACTCAGCTGGAGCAGAAAATAAAACTAAAGTTGAACAACAAAAAGGTGGTGGCAAGAAGGTAACAAGCTCAGAAGTGGACAACCAAAGTAATGCAAAGGAGAAACATGGCAGTGTAAGTCATAGCTTTATTTCATTGAAAACTACATTCTATCTCTTATCGCTATTTTTTATCTTTAAACATTAGTATTGGTTGGAACCAGGAAAAAAAAGGGAATTTTCATTTCCTATTGTGGTTGAGCATTTTTATCCATGTGTTTCAGTCTCTCTTAGCATTCAAAACCCCTCACCAAGTTTCACTGGGGCAACTGTGGTTAGAACTGTTGAAGTTTTACACACTGGAATTTGCTTTAGAGGAATACGTCATCAGCATACGGGTACAAGAACTCTTGACCAGAGAGAATAAAAACTGGCCTAAAAGGCGAATAGCCATTGAAGGTAGGATAGTCCCCTTTTCTGTTTCTGCAATCATCCTGCATTCTTGTCTTTATTTACCTAATACTTACAGGTCTGTCACAAGAAGTCTGGACAATAAATTAAATCAGTAATTGCAGGAGAAAGTTAAATTGATAATTGTATATTTTGTCAGCTATTTAGTGTGTTTAAAGACAGATTTTCTGTTTAGTACTTCTTGCAACTCTAGTCCTTGAAATACGAAGTGTCTATTTGTCTCACTGTTACCATTCTGTTCTTATTTCTATCTCTTTCATTCTTTCTATAAACCATTATTTATTCCTTTCTATTAATTCTGATAGTAGGAATTTTCAGCAACTGTAGCTGCATTTCCAAAAACCACAATGTATTTTAAGTGTTACGAGCTATCAGTTTGTTTCCTCTGACTCTAATGCAGGCTGAATGGCGTGTTGCAGGCTGTGCTTCAGGGTCTGGGTATGCTGGGGTTTTTTTAGGGAGTGGAACTATATGAATTTGATAGTGGTACATACTCTGAGTTATATGTTGGGGAGAGGAAGAAAGAAAATTCTCTTGTCTGTTTTAAAGTCTATACTTTAGAACTGGAAGACATCTTTATTTCTGTTCCTCAACTTGGAAAACTATGTCTACAGTGCTTAGCAGGGAAAGTCCCAGAGCGATGCATGGCATTCTGAATTGGCCTTAGGAATAGAGAAATTGGGTATTTGAGGAAGATTAAGAAATGCTTTAAGGTGATACTTTTATTTGTAAAGTCATAAGTAATGAATTTTGGACACTTTCTAAAGATGTTGATGAAGTAGCTTTTCTGTAATACATGAGATGATAGAGAGGACAAGGAGAAATAGGTCAAAGAAAATTGTGAAGACAGAGAATGAGTTACTAAACATATATTGAAGGATGAGTTGGTAAGGTACAAGAAGAACAAGATGGAAAAGTAGAAAGGAGAAAAGCAAAGAATTGTTGAGGCATGTGTTGGGTAGTGGGTTTTGAGATCACTCCTGTGGCTTTAATTTCCTCTCCCAGCTCTTTTCAATCACTTCTAGCTAGAGAATTTTAAAACTATAGTATTGTTTATTCAGCATGTGGGAAACTAAAACCTGTGAGATAAAAGGGCAGATTCCTGAGGAAGAGCCAGGAAATAATTTAAAAAAACAGATTGAATTCTGGTCCTGATACCTGTTATTGTGGGTCTTTTTGTGTTGTTTTTGTTTGTTCAGTTTATATTTTGTTTTTCATTTTTGCCCTTTTTTTAATTTTAAGTTTGTAACTGAAATTATGAAGTAACACAATCTCAGTTTGATACTGTCCCCCGGACAAACTTATAGCAAACTATGCAAGTGCTCTTTGTACTTGGAAAACATGTTTGACCTAGAAATTGCTAGGAAGGACTAAGAATGAAAGCTGGTGAGACTGGTTCCTATGATCCTTATAACCTTAATGTTACCCTTAGAGAAATGAGTTTCTTAAGGTAAATGCAAGTCCTTCTTCAGTGAAGGAAAGAAGTTCAGGCAGGCCTACTTTTATTTTGCCTTTGTATGTTTATTTTCATTTCTGGTTTAAAGTTGGCCAAATATAATGGTCAATTTACCTGTGGTTTTCTTTTTAAATAACACTAGAATGGTTTATGATAGCCAACTGGTCATGGCCACACGTGTGGTGTGTTTAGTGTGGAAGAAGACCAAAAAGCCTTGTGGGCCCTGTGTTCGCTAAGTGTATCCAAATACAATTCTGGATTATATTGTAATAATCTCTTTTTAACTGCTGTATCATAACTTAGGCATTTCAGCTGCATTAGTGAAATGTAGAAATTAAAGATTACTAATGAAATTTTTCTTTTTCTTCCTAGATCCTTTTGCACTAAAGAGGAATGTTGCACGAAGTCTAAACAGCCAGATGGTGTTTGAGTACATCCTGGAGCGATTTAGGACAGCGTATAAATATTTTGCATGTCCACAAAGTAAAGATAGGATTAAATCCAAGCCAGATACCAAGAAAAAGGAAAAAGGGAAAATGAATATTAAGAAATCCACAAGATCTGAAGAGCCTGTAGCCAACTGTTGCCTTCCACAAGGGGAAAAAGTTGTAGATAAACAAAATATAGGAAGCGGATGTAACATACCAGAGAGTGAACTTGAATGTAATGAAGTGGTAGAAGCTGTAGCCAAAAGATGTACTTCCCAGAATGTGGACTCTTTGCTACTTTCAACATTGGACTCTAGTTACGATGAAGATAAAGAAGAAGCTTTATCCGTTATTTCTAATGAATGCTGTGAATTAAAGCAGAAATCTCTCAAAGAGAGTGATGATCTAGAAATTTCAGTTTGTGTCACTGAGGGTGAGCTAAACCACCATTGTAACTGCAGTGACCATCAGCCCTATGACACAAATTCTAGTAATGAATTTTCTGATGCTGAAAGTAGACAGAGTTTGGTAACAGAGTCTTCTCAGAAGAATGAGTGCACTGGCACACCACCTACCTCGCCCAACTGCAAAGCAATGGTGGAAGCTCATGATCTCAAAGATGAAGGCAGACTCACTACAGAAGAAATGCATTATGTGTTTGATAAGTTTATTTTGACTTCAGGAAAGGTAAGCTGTATGTTTAACCAGTGTTGGTCACGTATCAATGGGCTATTACTTTTAAACTGCTAGAACTAAGGGTGGATGGATGGCAAGATTCTCCCAGTGATTGTTTCAGTCTCTGTTATGAGTGGTAGCCCTGGGCTTTTCAGAGTACCTGTTAGTCAGGACTGGAAAGCACTGAACCTATATGCCATTTGGACTGGATGGTCTGTTGCCCCCATCTTATGCAAAGTTGTCTGATTTCCACAAAAAAAAAAAAACAAACCCACTAACCAACCAAGCAAAAAAAACCACCCAAGTTTTGTTTTTCGGTTTTGTGCATTTTTTCCTCCCCATTTTTCTTGTAAAATTTCCAGGTGCTCTTTATGCAGCGCAAGAGCTAAATGCAGCCTGGTGAGAGGTGTTGGTCTGTTAGTTGTAGCGACTCTGTTGCTCTTCATATGCTAAATGTTCTTGGTTGCATGACTTACAGGAAAATGTTAGGTCCATTGAACTATGTTAAAAATAAAATTGTGTTTGTGCCCTGTTTTGGTTTTTTTTTTTCCTCCCTCAAAAGCCACCAACTATAGTATGCAGCATCTGCAAACGGGA
Source organism: Buceros rhinoceros silvestris (assembly GCF_000710305.1). Lineage (NCBI taxonomy): Eukaryota > Metazoa > Chordata > Aves > Bucerotiformes > Bucerotidae > Buceros > Buceros rhinoceros. The sequence goes on along the minus strand of NW_010432684.1, from coordinate 25,013 downwards.
TGGACATTCCAAAAATGACTGCCCGGAGGATTTCAAGAAAATAGATCTGAAACCACTACCACCAATGACAGACAGATTTCGGGAAATACTTGATATAGTGTGTAAAAGATGTTTTGGTAAGTTGGAAAAGTGTTTGTACTTCACTGTAAACTGTAATCTGGAAACAAAATAAAAACTGTGGAGTTAAATTACTTATTCCAGTGAATTCAGTGGGACGAAGCTCTTCCAGGTACCCTAGCCTACAAACTGATCAATATTTTTATTATCATATAATCATATGATGATATCATATTCTTATAACAAATTTGAGAAACTAATACCGTACAGGATTTTTCTCCGGATTTGTAAAAAGTTACTAGTGTTCAGAAATTAAGATCTGGGCAAAACTAGGTTTTGTGTTTGTCAAATTCTATGGCTTCTTTTGGAAAAAGCCCTTTTTGGGTGCTGTGATGGGTTAACCTTGGCTGGATGCCATGTGCCCACCAAGCTGCTCTGTGCTGGAATACTTGCAGAAAAATCAGAAGCCTGAAATAAAATCCTAACAACTCGAATGATATAATAAAAAGAAAAGCACGTATTCAAGGAAAGTAAATGTAACCAAAAAAAGAAAGGTATCCAATACTTTTAATTAGCTGAAAAGGATTTTTGAGGTAGCTGAATGTCACATCTGACTCTGTTTTAATTTGTTTTTGCTTAGATGAATTATCCCCTCCTTTATCTGAGCAACAAAACAGAGAACAAATTCTGGCAAGTTTGGAAAGATTTATTCGAAAAGAGTATAATGGTATGTAACAGTAGGTAGCAATTCTTGATAATTCTTGCTTCATTCATGTTGTCCAGAGCACGAAGATGTAATTTGTCTCATTGCTGCTCATTTTTCTTGCTTAAAGCAGTAGCATCTCTTTTCCCTCTGTATGTAAAACTGTCTTGCAGTCTTCTAACCTGAACATCCCTCAATGCTATGGAAATGTCTCCAGAGTGGAGGAACAAGTGCAAGAGTAATAATGGAGATGCAGGACTGTGGCAGTGAGGACAAAAAGAAAGGTGGAATGGGGCCCTGGCCAGTTGGGTTTAGCGTTGCCTGGGTTGTGGGCCAAGTGCTTTTCTTGCAGTGTTTAAGTATCTTAGAAATCTTAATTAGTTTGTTATCTTTTATAAAGTAGTTTGTTATCCTTTTATAAAGTAGGCAAATTATCTTACTATGATGATGGAAGTCAAGGCAGAGCGATGCCAAGTGATTTTTTTTTTTTTTTTTTTTTTTTTTATGGGGGTAAACACGTTCTTAGACCACG
>NW_010432684.1:13954-23709 GCF_000710305.1 Buceros rhinoceros silvestris | reverse complement strand
TTTTTTTTTTTTTTTTTTTTTTTAGCTGGTGTAAAACAGTGCTAGAGCCAGGTACCAAACCCAGGTCTCCAGAATCCCAGTCCACTGCTTTGCACAGAAGGCCATCAGTTCTGCTGTAGCTGGCCTGTGATCAAAGAACTCTGAATTGCAGCGGCGCTGCCCTCTGCTTCCTGGAAGCAGCTGAGGACTGAGATCTGTAACAGAACCTTGACAGACTTAAGATTTCTGATTCTGTTAAAAGTTAGGGAAAACCTGTGAATAGGTGTTTTCCTAGCACTGATTTCAGTTGAACAGATAAATGTATTCTTTTCAGTTAGAAGGAAATTGCTTTCCTCTCAGCTAAATAATTTTGCTTTTCTTTGCAAATGAAAATGCATTCTAATACATTTAAAAAATACATTTTCAAAAAAAACCCAAACAAACAACTAAATGAAACAATTAGGAAAGAATGTTCTATAAACTATATTAATCTTATTGCTTGTATCTTCTTGAACAGTGTGTTGTCATTATAGACTTACTGATTGACCAAATTTACCTAGTCAGAGTAAAAATATGCAGCCTAGATAAAATATTGAGCGGAGCCAGAAATATTGCTTGGGCTACCTTAAGAGTTAACTGTGTCTTATCTGTTGGGTAAAGCTGGTGACTGAGTTTGCACATTATGCTGATTTATTTTAAACAGGAAACTGCAGCTGCATACCACAAAACGTTGTACCACATTTAGAGAAACCATTTAATGGTTATAGTAACTCTGTGACATGCCTCATTCATAAAAATTATGTGGGCTTTATCCTGCCTTACTTTCTATAAAGAATTTTTGAAGTATTGTGCTTCCTCCTTTGTCAAAGGTGAAGTCTTAGAAGTGACACAGTAAAGTGAACTCTGTAAAGATCGTTTTTTATGAGCATCTACGTAACTTAGTTAAGCAATACTCCATAGTAAGTACTTAGCATTCAACTGTAGAAGAATTTATCTTTTTTTTGTCTACTCTTTTGATCAGACAAAGCCAGACTTTGCTTGTTTGGCTCTTCAAAGAATGGATTTGGGTTTCGGGACAGTGATCTAGATATCTGCATGACGTTGGAAGGCCATGAGAATGCAGAGGTAAGACTTTTGAAACAGATAAAATGTACTACTTTAAATTCAATAATTCATTACGATTTTTTAATTTAGTTAAGATTTCTCTACACAGAAAAGACAGGATTTTGCTGGTAGAACATTGACTTGCTGCAGTCTGCATACTGAAGCAAGATATAGCCTATTTTACCTTTAATGCCCTATAGACACACATTTTGTGTACTGTAGATGTCCACAGAGAGAATACAAGTCACCAGTTCGCTTGAATTCATGTGCTGGCTTATTACCTTGTCCTTTTGCACATAGACTTTTCCTCTATGAAATACATGTTTGCTAGTAAATGTGCTTTCTGAGATAGGATCCATGGTTTAACATCTGAAGCTGTGATATTTGTTTTTCCTAGAAATTAAACTGTAAAGAAATAATAGAAGGTTTGGCAAAAGTTCTTAAGAAGCATCCAGGTAGGTGTTTTAAGGTGTTACTTGTTTTGTATTTACATTTACTATATATAAAGTTAATGGAAATGTTTTATGTACTAAAGTGTTGCTTCCCCAGGTTTGAGAAACATCTTGCCTATAACAACAGCCAAAGTGCCTATAGTAAAATTTGAACACAGACGAAGTGGCTTAGAAGGAGATATCAGTTTATACAATACACTGGTAAGCATCGGTTCATGTTTGGGTTTGTATTCAAAGAAAGCTTTTAAATTCATTTAATTCACTCAAATAATCATTTGAGGGAATAAGTTTGAAACCACAATTAAAATGTTTTTGTGTGTTTGGATTTTTTTTCTACATTATTAAACTCCAGTGGCCCACACCCTCAGCCCAACCCAAGCAGCTGTATAGCCCAATGGCAGAGCAGCGTCATGGCACAAAAAGCATTTTGGTGAATGCTTCTGAAAAGCACTTAGTGCCACTTTCACCATGACCTTTCTGCCATCAATAGTACATCTCATCCCAGCTTACATCTAGCACAGTGAAATTGCACGATTTCTTACGTAATGTGCTCCCATTCCCCTGTGAAGAGCAGCAATTTGTGGAATTTGCTCTATTGTGAGTCATCTTTACGAACTTACTTCTTTGCTCATGTTTTCCATGGTTCTTACTGTTGTTACTGCATTAATACTGTCCTGATTACTCCTTTCAGTCATGTTTGTGCAGAAAATATTGCATGAATTTTACAGAATATTGTTGTGATTTTTTTGCTCTTCAATTGTGTTATGCATCTCCTGTGCTTGAACTACCCACTGTAATATAATTAACCATAAATTACATTGGAACACCTGTTTGGTTTTTATTTTTTTTTCCCTTTTCCCAGGCGCAGCATAACACAAGAATGCTGGCTACATATGCAGCTATTGATCCTAGAGTGCAGTATCTGGGCTATACAATGAAAGTTTTTGCAAAGGTAATATTAAAATAATATATAAAGATAATAATACAGTATTTCTGTTACAGCCACTGATTCTAGCTTTTACTAATACCATCTGGAATGGAGACTGTAGAACGCTATTAATATGAAGTGCCCTTTCTTAAGCTGGCTGTGCTCTGTCTGAATGTGTATGTCAGAATCAAGTTCTTTAGTCCTGGTATCTCCAGCTACCTGTTGAAAGATTTCTGTCTAAGAGGAAGCTGATGAAAGGAAAACTTGTTTTTTTTCAATTTCAACCAGCTACAATGCAAAAAAACCCCCCAACCTTAAAAACCAAACAGAACTGTGAAAAAAGGTAACTGTAAGACGTAGGGGCACATGACTGTGCATGGGTTTCCCAAGGTTGCGTATCTAGGACCAGCCCAGAAATTACTGCAGCTTTCTTCTGGCCTATGTGCCTTGTTTTACTTACTGTAAAAGTCAGGAGTACGTACAGGTTGATGAAATCTCTACTTCCTGTGCCAATGGCATACACTTGATTTTAAGAGTTTGGGAAGTATCAAATACCAGATCTCCTGCATCTTTTTTTCTTAGAGTATTCTAACAAAGTGTTACACTCTATAGCCTTTGATAATTGAAACGCGATGTGTCTTTTTATTATAGCCGCACTATTAAATACGCTCCCCAAACACAGCCAAGGAATGCTTAGTGAAAGATGGCAAATAAAACACAGCTTAGAGAGAGTGTATTGTTGTACCAAATCTTAATGTAATAAAATGCATCAAGATGAATAAAATAACTTTATTCCAGAATGGGAATATATATCTTCATTACATTGTCACCAAGACAGATAATGATTTTTTTGTGCATGTGGTTGCAATAATGCAGAGTATTGCCATGTCTCTTCTGTGTCCAGATTAAAAATGCCTCGTGTTGATAATAATCAATCTTACTTTTTGTAGCATTGCATACTGTTGTATACATTTTATAAATCTTACTGGAAAGACCAAGCTTCCACGTTATGGGACATGCACTCTTGAATGTATATGTATGGAAGCAACTTCATAGCTATTCAAATACTTTAAGCAAAATGATTCCTCTACTGTTTGCATTGGCAGAAAAACCAGGAACAGCTGTCACTGCTGCTGCTAATGTGAAAGTAATTTGGGTTTTTTCCAAACCTAGGTGGTTAAAAATGTGTGGTTTGTTATGGCACATGCTTGAAGCAAAGGGTAGCTTAGAAGCAGGTGCTGTACAAAGGTTATACTGTAATGATTTTCAAGCACAGTAAGGCGATTCATTGATGTTTGTTTTACGCTGTGTTGTGCAGACTGGACCATGGTTTAGCTGGGTATGTGTATGTACGCTAGCAAAATGCCAGGTGCTGCCTAAGTTGCCAGTACGATGTGGAAATGCTTGCCTATTAAGTACTTTCTAAAAAGAAGAGGGGAAACCAAAACAATAAGGAATCATAGAAACAGCTCTAGGAATGTGAGTTTAGGAAAATTAAAATTTACACATGCGGAGGTTTGTTGGGGTGTCTGGTTTTGGGGTTTTGATTTGTTTGTTTTTTCCAATTTGGCAATTATAAACTAAGAAAAATATTTTGGCTATGAGAACCTTTTCTGTTATTTTGTTAGTCAGATTATGCTGTGGATTTGCCAGATGGCACTTGATCCCAGGGACATTTATTTTTCAGGCTTCATAAAATAATTTTTAGTTATGAAATGGATGTTTTTTCTGTTACTGGTGGGATTTCTGTTTGCTCTCTGACATAGTCGTTAGTCTTGAATAATAAAATCTAAATTCAGTATTTTGTTTAAAATGTATTTTTTCAGCGCTGCGATATTGGTGATGCATCCCGTGGTAGTCTGTCTTCGTATGCCTATATTCTTATGGTTTTGTACTTTCTACAGCAGAGAAATCCACCAGTTATTCCAGTTCTTCAGGAGGTAGGTTTTTAGAAAAAGAGGCTATGAAAATAGATGTACTGTTTCTGCAAGCCAGATATGAGAAGTTTGGACTTTTAGGATCAGGAAGATGAATGAAATACGGGGCCCTTCTGCATTAGCAGCTTCGTAACTCCCACTTGGTTTTAGTGGCTGAAATTTACCAAGAAAATTGAAACAAAATTGGGGATCCCTTGAACTTAAGTTCTGCTGTTACATTTATTTTGGGATTTTGGTCTTATGATGGTGTTTACATGCTGAGCAGGATAGGAAAAACAGCAGGTGGTGTGGAGAGAAGGGAATCGTGATTATGAGACTGTGACAGATGCTCTTGAGATGTGAATCCAGCTCTTCCATCAGCTATTGTCAGAAGCTGTATTTATTGCTCAACACCTTACCTGTAAGAAAAAGTTTATTTTATGATTTGATAAGGGGAAAAAAAAAAAGATAAGTAATGCTTTGGTACAACTTGGAAGACTCTATTTTATATATGCCAGGAAACTTTATTAAGAAAATAACATTCTGTACCTGTGTTGCATGGGTGGGGAGAATATAATTAATCAGCTATCTACCTCTTCCAACCACTTCTGAAAATAATCCCTTTCTGACTCTTTGTTAACTGCATGCGAGAGGAAAATTGGCTTAAGTGTTGAAGTTGAGACTCAGACTTTCTTACGATACTTAGTAGTGGTCGGGGCTTGTTATTTTATTGCTACCCTGAGAGTGCATTTAAATAACAGTGGAATTTCCCCTTGACTTTGCTAAAGTCAAAATGTAATAGGAGTCATATAAAGTCTCCTTAGAGATTTTGTGGGCAAGAGAATATTGGAATCTTGATGAGGTAATTCAGTCGTGTTTTCTTAGTTGCAAAGAACAAGTAAAAATCCAAATAATTTGAGAGGTGTAGCAATAATGTAAAAATACTTCCAAATTTCTTACCCATGGCAAGCTCTGCCTATGTAAGAAATAATCGTTAAAATTAAAAGATAAGTATGTTTGTATTATTTCTTACCAGCAAAACTGCAAGTCTTTTATGGTGACTTCAAATTAGAGTGGTAACTGTCCCTCTCTATTTTGGCAGATTTTTGATGGAAAACAGATTCCACAAAGAATGGTGGATGGATGGAATGCCTTTTTCTTTGATGACATGGAAGAATTGGTAATATTTTAATTCCAAAAGAGTCACTAAAACTTAAAGCTTTTTTCTATGGGAAAGTAATACATTTCTTACAATGTAATATATATGAGTAGTTAAACTTCCATTATTACTGTAACTTTCCAATGAGACCTGTTTTGCTGCAATAAGTGTCTGCTTTTTCTTGTTTTACATTAAATAATTTCTAAATAACATAAATCAGGAAGAATAATTTTTACTCTTAATAAACATTCTGGGATTGAGGTAGTGTTAACTGTAGTGATTTAACCTTACTTCAACTGAGGAACTGTTCATGTAGACAAACTTGTAATTAGAGAGGTAGTTCAGGAAGAGGACAATGACTTCAGTAACTGTAGCTGAATAAATTGATCTTCAATTGCATGCAGAAGAAGCGTCTGCCTTCTCTTGGAAAGAACACTGAATCACTTGGAGAACTCTGGCTAGGGTTGCTGCGATTCTACACTGAAGAATTTGACTTCAAGGAATATGTGATCAGCATCCGGCAGAAGAAGCTGTTAACGACGTTTGAGAAACAGTGGACATCCAAATGTATTGCCATTGAAGGTACTGGTCTGCTGCTTTTTTTTTTTCCATTAATGAGGGTGTGATGAGCACTGTTGCTTCAGGATCTGTTCTCCTTGTTGCACAGGATCTTTATGTGAGGAAACTGCCATCAATGTTTAAAAAAAGTATTGTTTGCAAGTCCTACAGCTTACAAATGAGATTAGACTCCTAACTTTTCATATACATCAGTAAATTGCACTTGCTTTATTATGGCTAGTCACATATTTTCAGAACACTCAGCATTGCTTTCCTATATCATCCACTCCGTGAGTGCGTTTAAAATTAAATTATCTGTGTTAAAAAAAATTAAAATTGTTGCAGCATGTTTTTTCCAACTCTGATTTTTTTCTTTTTTTTCCCTTCTTCACACAGATCCTTTTGACTTGAATCATAATCTCGGTGCTGGAGTCTCTAGGAAAAGTAAGCTATTAATTTCTACTTATGATTAATTTTCACTAATTTCTAAAGTGTTGTGTCTCTTCTGATGTTTTCCAATAACTTTGTCTTTCTCCCATAGTGACCAATTTCATAATGAAGGCATTTATCAATGGGAGAAAATTATTTGGTACCCCATTCTACCCAGCTGTTGGAAGAGAAGCTGTAAGTTTTCATGGTGCTTAGTATGTTTTTTGCTCTTCTTCATCCACTGAATTGGTGTGTCGCTTGTATGTATTTATCAATTTGCTGTGCATAATATATTGAATTACATGTCATCTGCATAAAACGTACAGCTTAGTATTGGGCTCCTGCAATGTACAGTTGACAGCAGTGGATGGTTGATGGGTATTTTTGACACGTTTGGGGAAGGTAATCTTATTTTGTTTTTTGTTTCATGAAAAATTTTTATTGTATGACATTAAGTATTGCAGAAAACTGCAAAATTGGCTATAAACCCCATGAACAGCTTTAGGAACTTTACTAGCTATTCATGTAGCTAATGAAAACAGACTCGAGGTGTTACATTCTGCTTATTTTTCTAGCTGGTGGGAAAACTGAGGATTGCTGCTTAAGAAAGCAAAAGGATGATGAGTAACTTCTTTTTTTAATCAGTTGGCCTTCAAAATATCCATAGTGAGTGAGTCAGGGTTAGGAATGTTCATGCAACATCATATTAGAGAAAGTACTCCTCTGTGCTCGAGGGTCCAGTTGTCGATGCATAATGGAGAACTAAAATCAGCTGGAATTAGTATTTTTAACATCTACTGGGAAAGGTGTTTTCTGAGACAGGTCAGAGGACTGTTCTCCCAATGGCTTTCAACAGGGTTCGTGTTTCTAAGGGGTTTTGAAAATCTTTTGAAAGTATTTATTTCCCTTTCGCTATCTTCTCTGTTCCATTTGCTTACTTTGAGTTTGTATTAAATATTCTTTGATGCAGTGACTGTGTTCTGTTTTGTGCTGTGCGTCATAAATAGGGACTGTTTTTTGGGGGGCTTTTGAGTACTACTGTGATACAAATAATAATGAGTTACAGTGTGGATGCTGTTGTCTGTAACTGACATGTGAACGTATGTAATAAATATTATTGCTAACTATGTTGAGGTTTTTTAATTGTTTGCATATATGTTCAACGGCAATGCTGTAATGCTTTTAGGAAGCATATACTGTATGTTTGTATATGTTGTTGTTTGTGTTGTTCTACCTCATCTCAGATTTTCACTGAACATTTTTACATAAGGATAAAAAGCAAGACAGAAAGCAGCCTTAGCATGCAAATGAATGCAAATGAGCTGTCTCTTTCGTGGAGGAAGTAATGCAGGTAGTATTACATAGCATTTTACTTCTCCAAAGCGCTCAACAAAGGAGGAGTTCTTGATCTCCTTCCTAAGCCAATGCCCTGTATTGTAGCTTAGTGATACAGAGAGGAAAATGTAGAAAAAAGATTCAGTAAATTGCCTGTCGACAGTAGGACTTGGTTCCCGAGCGAGGGTTAGGACATTTCTATTTGTGCCTTTATTTCAGTCTTTCAGTCAAGACAGTGCTTTCACAATGTTTATGCTGCTCAGAGGCTGTAAACTGTGGCCTTTGTGCTGACACACATCAGACCTGCAGCTGTCCTGAGCAAATTCCAGGGGAAAGCAGTGATACGGGTCAGTGTGCAGATGCTCCATCTGTTTCCCACCTGAGGTTTGCTCTGTCTAGGGGAATATAATCATGTCCTTTCGGAAGGGACCTAGGCTGCTTTGGAAAGTGTACAAGCAGTGACTCAGATACCAAAATAGATCATACGCAAAAAATTGCTCTCTGAAGAGCCTTTGGGGAAGCAGAAGGTAGGCAGTGGGCTGGAGCCTGGCTAAGCTGTTCTGCAAATGCAGCCCCTAGCCCTGATAACTCTTTTAGCCCAAAGTGCTCTCCTCATCTCTGAAAAAGCTCCCACGATCTAAAGGAAGAAAAAGTTTAGATGTGATCTAAGAGGCAGTGAATGTAAGGAAGAATAGGAGATGAAAGCAGTCCATTTTGCTTTCGTTTCTCAGTCTTGTAAGTGAATGGTTTATATATAGTATCTGTCTGATGTGTTTTGATAGGAATACTTTTTTGACTCAAAAGTGCTGACGGATGGGGAGTTGGCACCCAATGACAGATGTTGTCGTGTCTGTGGAAAAATTGGTCACTACATGAAAGACTGCCCAAAGAGGAGGAGGTAAGTAATGTGCAAAGCTGATGTAAAATCTTTGCAATTAAATCAGGAGAGATTTGGATATTTGAAATTTTAATGGAAATGAAAAATATGCGGAATTGCAGAGAAAATCAGAGTTTCATATCTGATCCTCAACTTCCCATCCTATTTTTGATTTTCCTAAGGCTATTTCTGGTCATCTCTTTAAATCTTAGAGTGTTTATGCAAGCACACAGAGTAAAATAAACAGTCTATAATATATTAAGACTTTTGCTACGTGATCTATTTGTCATTACAGCTTACTTTAAAATGCAGATCACTAAATTATGTTTTTATAGTGTAAACATTCAGATGGAGATCATATTGCCTGACTGCAGTTTGTAATGTATTAAAATGGATTTCCTGTAGTGATCATGTTCGGAAAACAGTGTTGAATTTGAGTTGTTCTTAGACCTGATAACCTCTGCCAGGCAGGTAAAAGTGCATTTATTAAAAGCCAGAAGTAGTTAAAACGTACATAGCTAAGGTGCATTTCTGTAACATCATACTAGTGCCAGTCACTTAGTGATCATGCACTTGTATGTTAATTGCACTTACTAGTTTTAGTTTTTTACTCTTGCAAAGAGAGTCTGTAGTGCAGGTCAATGTCTTCAAAGAGAGTTAAACAGGAATTCACAGAGAATGTGACTCCTCATTTTTACATCTGTGGATTTTTAATGACCCCATCACTAGGTTGTCCGACTCCTTCTAAAACCTGATGAAGCCCTTAGAATGCAGATTAAAGCCTGGGCTTTTTCACTTACTCCTTATGTTCAGTTGTGTCCTCCATAATTCTTCAAAAGATTCTTGGTCTCTTTCTGCTGCAAAGTCCTTATTCACAGCCTTCTGTTCAGTCAGCACAGTTCAAGATGCTTGAATCTGAACTGGAACACTAAGGTCACAGGTTGGCTGTTTCTTTCAGCCATTCCTTTAACACACTTCTTAAAAGCACTAGCACACTGAATTGCATCACCTCTTTCCC
>NW_010432684.1:5461-13858 GCF_000710305.1 Buceros rhinoceros silvestris | reverse complement strand
CAGGAAAAGTTGTGAACTGCTCTTCACACAAACTGCTACTACAGCACAGCCACACAAAACCTCTCTCAATTTGTATATACAGCTCACAAAATAGTATTAATGTTTAACAATCTACAGATACCATGTGGAAAAAGACCTTTGTTTCTTGTCTTGTTTCCTGATCACTAGTTCTTCTGTTTGTTCTATTAGTAATACTGAGTGTTTGAAAGAGCCTTTGTGCTTTCTTTCACATCCTGTTTAGGCTCAGGATGCTACTATACTCTTACAGAGAAATACGCCATGTCCAGTCAGGGGGAGGTTGTGTCTGCAAGACGCAACTAACTTGTGTGTGTTCTGACTCAGTGGGATTTTTGTGTAGGACTACTCCCAAACTAACTGGCAGGCTAAGCCTGCTTAACTGCAGGTGTAGTTCTGTTCCAATACAGTCAGACAGCATCTGGACAATTCCAGGGAGCTTCTAGGTTTGTTAAGTTTATACAAACAGGCTGTTAACTAGCCCAGATCCTGAAAGTGTTTTTCTAGGGTTCCTAAGATACTCATATTCTGGTACAGCTGTTGGTTTTGTAACTGTTTCCTTTGAACATTCCAATATAACAACTCTACAGAGATTTTTTTTTTCTGTACTAATAAAAATTATTATTCAGATTGAAGAAAAAGGAGAATGAGAAAGATGATGAAAAAGAAATTAAAGAAGAGGATAGAGAAACAAGAGAGAAAAGGTGTTTCATCTGTGGGGATGTGGGTCATGTTAGAAGAGATTGTCCTGAATTCAAACAAACTCGACAGAGAAATAATAGTGTGCCAGGTAAGTTAGTTCATGTGTCGTTAATATAATAAGAAATTTCCAAGATCCCTTCTCTCTAGTTTTCTGTACAGACCTGGTAATTGTCTTAAAAATTTCTGCAACTTATATTTTCAGTCATTGCAAATACAGCTTTTAGTCTAAGTGTGGCTTTTCTTCAAGGAGAGTAATGCCTCCTGAAATACAGTCTTTGTATGGGTGGTGAAAAAATGCACTCAGTAAACAGGGTATTGCACTATTTGTCTTCCACTCACAATGGGTGCATTTAGGAGTAGTAATAATAGTAATAAGTGAATACATTTCCAAGTGTTTCTCAAATGTTAGCTAACCCTCCATCATTTGTGAGAGGTAAGTAAATGCATTTTCCCCAAAATCAATGTTCTTAAAGTAACACTTCAAAAACCATACGGATGCATTAGGAAGCTTGATCCAGCTTTCAAATTATTGTTAGTAATTAGAGATAAGCCTAAGTGCAAACACATTCAAATTAGGCATTTTGATACCTGCAGTAATTGAAAAAGTAGAGAAAGCAATCATAAATGAACTTAAGAGACAACCTTGCTTTTTTTTTCTTTCTCGTTTATCCAAAAGTTTCAGCTGTTTCTATGCTATTTAAAATCCCACTGCTTACAGCAACAGTGTGGAAACCTGTGTAAAAGAGCGCTTGTGTCTGATAGCAAAGTGAGCTTTGCTCATGCTAGAATTGTATTACTCAGAATTAGGTTCTGGGTTTAGCTGCTATCCCTATTAATGTTGGCCATTGCCAGTAGAGGGAAAGGTTTCAACATAGAGGAGAGGTTAAAATGATCTACCTGTTATATGTCACGTAAGAGTTAAGGTATTGCTGACTTCCAGTTCTGTGTTCATTATTCTGTCATCTGTAACTTCGTGGGTTTTATTAACATTTTTAATCCTTGATTAGGCACCCAGTTGGTCCGAAGCATGGTAAATTCACAGCTAGTGGCTGTGAGTCAGCAGCAAGTGGAACGACCCTTGCGCACTAGACAGTCATCAGAATGTGTAAGTTCTAGTATTAGAACTATAAGCTATAGTATTGAAGTAAGCGAGCTGTTGCAAACCAGTGATACTGGGCCATGCTAGGAACAGGTTTACATGTTTTTTTTTTCTCAACAGATTGTGGATTTGCATTCTGCCAGTTAATGGAACTTTGATTTATAATGTAGTGTCTCTTGGAGAGCATTTATGGTCTTTCCATATGGAAACTACATAGCCAAATTTCATATGAAATAGCTTGCAGTTCTGAAAGGCGAGCTCCACTATCTTTGAGATTTAAACTGTGATGTCTTTTCAAGTCTTGTGCTTAGTTATTCTGGCAATGTTGTGGAGTTACTAAGGGGAGTAAAACAGATCTCATTAACATGCTGGAGACTTAGGTTTGTGATGATCATGATTTCTTTGTGTTTAAGAGAATCGTCTTAAGGGACTGTCATGAACGGGCAGGGAACACAAATGAATCATACTTCAATTCAGATGTGATAGACAGGGCAGAAGTCTGCCAAAGTGCACGAGAAGTATGAAGAGAACAATGGGAAAATTTCCGGTAGTTTTCCTCTTAGAATGTGTTCAATTCTCTATAGAACTAGATAAGACATGTTTAACCTGCTAAGTGGAGATGGATTGCAGAGGCTATTTGAGCAAATACAGCTGTTGGCATTTAATGTTTTTGGTGTGCAGAATATAGCAGAAATACATTTTTAAGCTATTTGTCTGAGAAACATGCCTGCTAATAAAGGTGGCGGGGAAGCACACACAGTACTCAGGGTGGCTGACTGCTAATGCCCTTTGTTCAGTTACTGCTTTAGGTATAGAGTATTTCCTAACTGATCAGCAAGCACTTACTGGAGTGTTTGCTCAAGTAACAGAAACCTTACGACGTAATTTTTACTATAGTAATGTTGATAAAGAGGGACTGATACAGCCCTAATCTAAGTGAAGGGCTGAGCTACTACCGTGGTATCATGGGACACAGGAGTATCTTTTTAGAAGCTTTGTATTTCTGCTTGGGAAATAGAAACTGGACGTGTGGGTGCACCCACAGGCACATCATGCACACTGGATCTGCTGCATGCACGCATTCTCATGTTGTCTGGATGTCATGGACTCCGTGTGTGTTTTGCATGGCTGTCATTTGGCCTTGGCGAATGTGTGCTGTGCAGGGATTGTTTGAGGAGAATGGGAAGGGAGAATGTTAGTGGAGCAAGAGGGAGAGAAAAGAGAAAGCAGGAGTGTGGAAGCAGACCAAGATGTTGGAGCTTAACACTTCTCCTCTCTTGCTGCTGATGTGTCCAGTGTGTGCTTGTGGTGGTTTAATGTTTGCAGGAAGGCTGTAGTTAGTGAATGTGCTCTATTTGTATAACATTTATACTGTATTTCAAATCCCAGGTTTTACCTTCTCTTCCTGGTTTGGTAGAAGGGAGTAGGAGGCAGGACAGGAACACTTGGAATGGCAGCAGGGAGCAATCCCAGTTCCTGGGCTTTACGTTTTGCCCAGGCAAAGACACACAGCATGCTGCTGTAAGAAATGCTGTGGAAGACTGGCATGGGGAAGTCCTGCAGACTCTCATTACTGAAGAAAAGTGACTGCTACTTTAAACAGGCAGGCAAGCAGTCATGGGTAGTGACAAGCTGCAGAGACTGTAATAATTGCTATTTCTGTGCCTTTAGCCGTGGCCTAATATCAGGATATGGAGGTTGAAACTGGGTTTTTGGAGTTTCAATTTCTTACTTGATGAATTAAAAATTAAAGAAATATTAGGAGCTTGCTTTGGAATTAGTTAAAATGTCTTTAGTAATAAGAATGATTCTACTTAGAACTAAGGAAATGAGTTAATGAGATTCCGGTCTGTAAATAAGTAGGGTGGGGAAGATTCTGGTTAAAAATCAGGAACAGATGTGCGAGGAGTCTGAAGAGCTTGGGGCTAATGGTTGCTGAGAATAATGTTTCTGATGGTGGGATGTGCCATTAACAGATCAAATCCTCTGATGGTGAAAATCAGTGTCAGTAGAACTGCACTTACTTAAACCAGCAGCAACTTGGGTGCAGTGTTCGGGGTGTTGCTGGGGAGTGCTTTGCCTTTTTTATGAATAGTCTAATACAGTGGGTGCTTATTAAAGAAAAACACCATTAAACAGCTAGTGAACTAATCAGAAATACATACTTTTTTTTCCCTCCAGTCTGATTCGCATCAATCATCTTACTCTCCACAACCTCAACAATTTACACAGAATTCCTCTCAGCCAGCCTCCATTAACCAGACTCAGCCACAACCAATATCCCAGTCTAAGCACGTTCCGCAACCACAGCAGGGTGCACAGCCACCCCATCAGGTCCAGCTGCCTTTGTTTAACTTTCCCCAATCTCCCCCAGGTCAGTATTCCACCTTGCATAACCTGGGACTACTTCAGATGCACCATCACCACCAAATTCAGCTTCCCAACACTTCTTGGCCTATTCATGGGCCTGTTATTCACTCTGCACCGGGTAACCCTCCTCATTCTACAAATGTTCCATTTTCTATGAGATCTGGCAGCAGCAGCACCACAAATAACCAGAGCAGTGTAAGCTTGAATGATCCCAGTATCATCTTTGCACAGCCTGCTGCCAGGCCCATGGGAATCCCCAGCACTTCTCATGAGGGACACTGGCACAATCCTGTGACTCCAAACTCACTGGTGAATAATGGCACTGTGGGGAATTCAGGTAACTCTTCTCTGTTGTATCAAACCTCTCGCACTTTGTGTACAAGCATTAAGTGTTACAGGAACAGCTAACTCTTTCAACTTGTTTTATATTAAAAATAAATAAATATATATTAAAAATAAGGTGCTTAAGAAGCTAAGTCACTTCACTATCTTAACATTTTCATAAGAAAAAAATTAGGTGAGTTGGCTCATCTAAACTTTTAGGCATTGGTCCATTAACAGCTGTGCAACACATGAGAAATCATGCATTCAACTGAGAAATGGTAGTTGTTTGAGTCTAAAGCACATTTCTGTGAATAGGCTTGCAAATACAGTTCCCATTTATGTAGTTACGTAGTTTATTAGGTGAGTGCTGAGACTGCAACTGCAGACTTGGAGAGCAGCAGAACTATAGTTGTGCAAGTTGAGCATTGCCTCCTCGCGTTAGTTTAGTGCAACATAACATGATCTGATACATTCTTTTTTCCTAAAGTTTATTCTGACACATTTAACCTCCGTAATTTCAATGTTGTTTCCTGAAAGTACTTCTTACAGATTTACCCTGCGACAAGTGGACAACAGCCTTTTGCCTCATATGAAAGCTAAGTGCATGTATATGTTTGAGGCTGAGAAAAGCAATATACAGCAATTAAAGGCCATATGGTTTTCTGTGGAACCTAAACCTGGGCAGCCCCTAAGCTCTAACTGTGATCTTTAGATCATGGTAATGGTCTTTTGATTTATTCTGATCGTGTTTAAAAAATAAATCCATCATACAATATACCGATGCAGTTGTTCATCATGAAATGGAAGCTTTGAATCTCCTGCACAGCCTTTCTCTGCACTAAAAATGTGGTTGGCAGCAATGGTAGATTTTCAGTATAATTCATCAGTGAGTTTCAGGTACTTGTTGAGGTGCTGGTGATGCATGGTTTCTATTCAGAGCTTTGAGGGGAATATATTTAAGAGGACACAGAAACTGCTACCAGGGTGTTTTCTGTGTGCTTTGTCCTCACCTTACCATTTTCTATCTTAATTCTCTGTCCAGGCTCATCTGTGCCTTCCTCCATGCCCACCCCAGCTCTGACCTTTTCTCAAGTAGCTCCTTCCAATCCAAGTCTTCTTACCCTGGTAGCTGCCTTCTTTCGGACAAGCTCCTCAAATCTGAGTTTCTGCTCTATTGTCCCCTAACAAGTCCTGGTTCTCATCACATACTTAGTCAGTTCCTGTCTCCAGTCTTTCTTTTGCTGTTTGCTTCCACTCTCATTGTGCCTGCACAAAAGGTTTCACAGTTTTCTTGAAATTCTTTTCCCTTCTCTCAACTTCCATTTCCAATCTCATCACATTCCTTCTCCTAGTTCCCAGTCCTGGTGTTTTTCCTCTTTGTATTTTAATCAGTTTTGCTTCCTTTTTGGCTTAGATGCCGTTGAGGTGGGGTCACTGGATAGGCACACAGTAGAGATGAGCTGTCTGCTCTCTGTTTGAAGCCTACTATCTTACTCGCTCGGGACAATTTGACAACTCTAAGTTCATGGGAACCTTGTCTTGGCTCACATAATCTTGACTTGGAAGGAGCAACTTTACTTCCTTTTCAGTAGGCACCTGATCAGGAGCAGGATCACTAGAAGTTTGAGATAGACAGTGTGTTTTCATGTATACTGCAGAGCCATGCCTCACCTTCTGATGTATAAAAGATACTGTTCCTTTTAAGTGTGTAGCATCTATTTATAAAAAAAAAAAAAGACCTTGCAGACAGAGTTTTATTAATGAGCCTGAAGGGGACTGAGATAGGCTGAGAAGGATAGTTATTTATTTTAAAATGTACATCGATCAAGTTTTTAAATTAGGAGGCATTGCTGTGCCTTGTAACATTGGGAGCTATGAACAAGAGCAGCACAGGAACACAGCATTTAGCATCAAGATTCGTGTCTTGTCTCCTTGGATGCTTGATTTCTCATCCTTGATGCTGCAGTAATACTGATTTGTAAAGAGAAGAGCTTACAATTTGTGTACCTGAAAAGATTTTATTTTTTCCTCTCTAAAAATCAAATTACCAGATTTAAGTAGGTACAATGGTCTAGATACGAAGTTTCTTAAGCATACGAGTGTTAGTGGAATTCCAGTGTATGTCTGAGAACCATTTCTTGCAGTAGGGTAATAACTTTCATGTCACAGCCATGTCAGTGATCGTGAATATCTGTGTGGGACCAGATACTAGTAACATTGTTCAGACCCAGTGATCGTGAATATCTGTGTGGGACCAGATGCTAGTAACATTGTTCAGACATTGTATTTGTCATCATGAGAATGATAGTAGGAATAGTGAAATTGTAGGTCTTGATTTTAATACTGATTCATCCTCTGTCTTCCTCCCCAATAAATACTATTATAGTGAATAATGAAGTAATTTAGGTGGTAATTTTTATTGATGTATATTTTTTAAAAAAAAAAAGAGTAGCACATCAGACTAACCGCATTAAGTCCCCTGCAAACTGTTATATAAGATGTAAATTGTGTATGTGACTTACTGTTTAATTATTTCAACTTGCAATGTGCTTTTCCCTTTCAATTGAAAAATAGATCAGGGTTTCCAAGGACAGTTTGGTAAAATGAACCCTCCTTCTGTCCCTTGGGACCATGGGACCCCTACCCATTTTCCTCTCCTCCGAGGAGCGTGGCCTTACAATATGCCTCAGAACTACATGCAGCAGGGAAATGCCAGCTATCCACCGAACAAACCTTTCTACCCTCAAGGTACTAGAACTAGTATATGAAATCAACAGCTCATGCAACATGTCTCTTTACTGTCTCAAAGGCTTTAAAAGCCAAGGAATCATGTTTCACCTGCTAGGCTCCCTGGAACCATAATGAATTCAAGAGTCGAATCAACGCTTCAGCTTCCTGTATGGATGGATGAAAATTTTTGTGGGAGGGAAGGGATTAAATCAGATTCAGAAATCTGAGCCAGTTTGCAGTCTGTTGCACTTTCAGGCTTGTTCTCCTTCGCTGCTGCTGTCTCACTGTAGAGCCACCTCTGGGTCAATAGAGGTTGAGATGATTTGCCCACGAGCGTGTTAAGAATTTGAAGACATTAATTTTCTTTGGCTTTTGTACCTTGCCTTGTGGAACGACTTACATAAAATCCTGCACGACCACAGAATAATTCCGGTTGGAAGGGGCGTCTGGAGGGTATCTAGCCCAATCCATCTGCAGTCAAAGCAGCACTAACTTCCAAGACAGATCAGGTTCAGTTATTTAGGGTACTGTGAAGGGCTGACTTCATCTCAACTCCTCCTGATGCTGGTGAATGGTAAAGGTGTTCAGCATCTGGCAGGACTGGGAGAGGCTTTAGGAAGAAGACCTTTGACTCTGCTAAGAAAGAAACTATACCCAAATTTTACTTGGAGGCTTTGCAATTACTCTGTTGCTGGGTCACCTACTATAAAATAAGAGCTACTGGCACCGCATCCCCCCCACTCTTTTTTTCCAAAATCTAATCACTGTAGCAAGGTTTCTAAATGAGACCCGTATTTCAAAATCCTGAAAGTATTTTTGTTAAATAAGTAATGCAACAAAATGATGTGTTGACAATTTTGAGGGAATTTTGGAGATAGGATTAACGTAATACTGCAGTGTCCCATTAAATGGGTTAGTCGTACAGATAGCATTTGTGTCAGTCTAGTAAATGGCTTTATTTCTAAGAAAGATTAATACATTGAATATAGCTAAGCACTGTTAAATATATTTATTTGCTGAAGTAACTGTAATCCATTTTCTTTTAGCTGGTCCACTGATGCAGAGTAACCAGCGGTTCTCGCTTCTGTCTCAAGGACACCCACACTTGAATCTGAATTACATTCAACAGAAAAAGTGAAATTCAATGGGGTTGGGGG
>NW_010432684.1:0-5329 GCF_000710305.1 Buceros rhinoceros silvestris | reverse complement strand
GGTTCTGATTTAAAATCTTAATGCAACGTGTTTAGATACGAGATTATTTAAGACTGTTTTTAAACTGTATCATTTGTACATAGATATAAACTATAGTTTTTACTGGTATCACAAAACTGAGTGATACAAATTTCATCTATTTTATTACCCTATTTTTAAGGGGAATTGTGTTTTGGTTTATCTTGATAAACTGTAAAGAGAGAGAATTTTTAAAATTAAGTTCTTTATTTTCTATTAGCTGTATTCATACTTTGGTTGCTTCAGACTTTATATATATTGTTCTAAAAAAATTAGAAGGGGATTTCATGTGTTTAAAAATTTGTCACTTCTATTCTTTACAGAACTATGTAGTGCCAAAAAAACTTTTTAAAAGAAAAATAAAACTGCAAAAAAAGGACGTAAGACTCTTTCCTCTTCACTATTTGTATGCATGCTTGCATTTTGACTGTAAGTAGGAAACCTGAATAATAAAGAAGACTTCAATTCAGATACCTTAAAGAGATGAGCAACTGAGTCATACAGTCAGTGTCTGAGCTTTTCCCCATGCTGGTGTCAGTGCATGCACTGTTCACAGCCCGTGCATCTTTCCTGTAAAATACTTGAAGGAAGACTGTGCCTGCTTTTCTGTTTCAAACTTTACAAAATAATATGAAAAAACTCTAGGAAAACCAGGCTGTACTACCAAGTAATTTTAAAGAGGGCTTTCCATGAATTCAATTGGCATATTACTTTTTGTGTCAACAGTCATTGGGCAGTATGTGAAAATACTGAAGCCATAAAACCCATCAGGGTTTAACACAACTGATTTCCTTGATATATAATTAAATGGATTGAGAACTGTAACTTGAGAAAGAGCTTAATTATTCTTAATTTGAGAAACAGGGACTTGCTGAATGCTAATTTCATTGAGAGAAGGTAGAGCTGAGCCTAACTGTCACACTGCATCCCCAGTCACAGGCAGAACACAAACTCTGCTCAAAGTAGTGGATTACTGTCTTTAACTCTTTTCAGGCAGGAAGTTATTCAGTATATTTAAAGCGGTGCTTTCTACTACTTGAAGCTTCTAAACTCATAGTAGCATTACCCTTAGACTTAAAAGATGGTTCTTACAAAGGAGTTAGTAACAGCTGAGGGTTAGGGAGCTGGTTTAAGTTAGCTCTTGCTTTTAATGAGTTACACGCTGGGTTACAACAGTCTGCCTTCCTTTCCTGTACTGCAGGTTTGAGATGGTTCAGGTTGGTAGCACTTCACTGTAACTCAAAAGATACTCTCAACTTTGGCAATGGAACGCAGTGGCTGTTTGTCAGAACAATGCCCTGATTTGAGAGCGAAGCCAGCTTCAACAAGGGGACATCTAGACAAAGTGTTATGAAAGAAACAGCACACAGCCTTGAAAGACAAAACCCCCCCTTTTTTATTGCTCTTCACTGGTTTGAACAGGCCTTGAGAAAACAATTTAAAAACAATCCTGAAATTCTATCACAATGATGAGTAACTAACTACATAAAAAGTATCCTTAGCTTTCTTTTAATAAAAAAACCAAACAAAACACGCAAGACTTAAACAAGAGAAGGATTAAAGAAATGGACTGCTAAAGCAGCCAGTACATCTCCCACTGTCCTATAGAGCAGATAGGACAGTATGAGAGAGCAGTTCTAGGTCCTTAAACGGTGTGCTGCATTTAGTTTGTTACTCATTCCCTCGCCGACTCTTCTTGTGACTTTTCTTAGACCTGAAACAGAAAAAACCCCAAATTCCACATGACACAGCACTAGTAATTGTTTTGAAAGACAAAGATGCGATTCACAGCAGCAAGTGGTGGATTTTTATGGTCAAATATGGATAGGGTGACTTAACGACAACACAGAGAGAGGGATTGTATGAAGTCCTTGATCTCCCACACTGTAAGAAGACCTTCAATCCCCAAGATTAAATGACAAGTAAGAGCTGCTACAGCAGTACACACACCGTAAAGACACAGGCCAAGCCTTTACCTTTCTGGTGATTTGGAATGACTCCTGTGTCTGTGACTACGATGGTGCCCTATGAGAGAAAAAGGGAACAGTTGCTTCCACAGAACATGGAATGCTTTATTTTGCTAGTAGAATCTGCTTCTAATGACCAAATGTGCTAGATAATGCCAGAACAACCCCAGCCTTACTTAGGCACTCAGTTAACCTCCTCCCGGCAAATACCTGAAAAACATACTCCAGGCAATTTTGCATGTTATCCAAGGAGTTCTCCAGCTGTGCTTTCATAGAACTAGCAGCTTTATAAGCCAGATGAAGTACCTATGCTACCTTCTTGATACCGCGACAGACTTTTCTTGCCATGGATGATCTGCTGAGTTAGTCTGTAAACGACAAAAATACCTGGAGATTTAGATCTTGATCTGTGGCGCCTCTCCCTGGATCTGCTCCGATGTCGTCTTGGGCTTTTGCTGCGATGCCTCTCCCTGCGTGGTGATGGACTGAGAGAAAGGAAGCTTTTAAGACAGTGATACTAAAAATGCACCCATTTTAAGATTAAACAATAGAATCAAAGATTACCTCCTCCTCTTTGGAGAGCGGCTTCGCCTGTAATTGGGGGAGAAAAGAAAAAACCGCTGAAAGTCATTAGCAGAACCAGCTGTTTAATTTTCCGTATTCTCCAGCAACAGCCCCAGGGCTCCCCTTGCACTCCCGTGTCCCCAGGTAGTGTGTGTTTGGGCTGCTGCGTGAGATGCAGTACGAGCTCTGGGCTGGCCCCCACAGTGAGCACAGGAGGTTAACAATGAGGGGTTTTTCCTGGCTTATTATCAGTAAGAACAATTACAGGATTTTCTCAACATGAAAACAAGCACTTGGTTCTCCTTAGTATCTTCACCGTATTGTCAAATTTAACTGAAGTTGCCCAGCAAGTTCCAGAGTTTCTGGAGGCCCAGAGAAACAGGCAGCTGGGTTGACTGGCTGTGCACTGCAACTCCTTGCTTTAGAAAGTGGCTAAAGGAGTTGGGAGGTGTAAGAGATTCTGGCTGCATTGTCATCTTCACTTCTGTGCTTGGCTCCAGCTATCTGCAGTACAACAGGTAAAAATATTGCTCAAGAAGAGCCACGTCACCTTCTTGGAGACCTGCTTCGGCTTCGCCTGTATCGCACAGCTGGAGATCTGCGAGGTTTATCGAGGTCTCTGTAGCCTCTTCTGCGGTGGTCAGGAGAGGGTGCTCGTTCCAGCTGGAAACGATGTGAGGGGGAGAAGGTGGTTTCATCAAGGTTTTTATTTATCAGTGAAGATTTCTGAGAAATTAATATAAATGACAGAAGTCCCCATCCTCAAGTATTTAGTATGGAGAAGTGAGTGGTACTGCCAGAGTTAGCCAGCTGGGAATTAACATGGCCACCTCCCGCACTGTTGATTCTCAAGTACAGCAGAATTGACCATGATGGACACCGTAACTTTCACCATCACCTTTAGTTCTCTCCATTAGAGACACATATGTATGTACATATAAAAACCAGTTTATCTGAAATACATGTAACACAGAGCAGAGCTAGACTCTGAATTTCAGGAGACACAAAAGCTTGACAAACACAGAGCACTTAAGTACTGCTTCAGGATCTAAGAAGTTCCCACAAGCAGCTTATATAAAAATACGTCAGGGGGAGATAAGCATTGCAAGCAGACCCCCAGTGCCTCCCCTCAAGCATTTCTCATAAGCTGAAAGTGTTTTGTGGTGGTTCAGCACCACTGCTTTAACTACCCCTTTCCAAAATAGTTCACCAACCTTTTCATCTTCCTCTTCTTCCTCCTCACTAGATTCTACATCATCCATATCTTCTTCCAAAGCACTAACACGAGGTTCAAGTTGCTCAGCTTCTTCCAGGACGTACCGTTTCTAGGAGAAATTACAACTTTATCTTACATAACCCAAGTAAGAGCAAGCACCTAAGGAGGCATCTCTCATGCCAGCAGGGACTTGATCACAGCTTTATGTAACAACTCAGTAGCTGATACAATTATTCAATCTGATGCAGTTAAGAATTTCACAAACATCCGCTTTTCCAAACCTGTAATCGAGGCAGAATGATATCGCACACACGTTCCTCATGGAGCAGTTCATCAATAAATTCATCCACGTGCATCAGTTCAAACTCTGAGGGAAGGAAAATAGTATTTAAAAGACGAGATTAACACTAGCAGCTAGAGTAAAGACAAAACACTTCAGACAATTTATGTTCAGTGGACTGTACAAACGACACTTCTAAAATCATTCCCAAAGGTAAGGAAAATCATTAGGCCTATTTAGCAAAAAGGAGATTACTGCACAGCAAGGATTAGCAGGTTCACAGTGCTTAAACCAGCACTCAGCGGTGTTTATGGAACAGCACTTCAGTGCCCAAAGCAAAAGCAACAGGCACTTGGGGACAGCAAAGTAAGGCAGTTCGTATCTGTGCAAGCCAGCAAAACCAGCAGCAGGATCAGCAAGTTACGTTTCAAAAACATGGTTATGCCACAACTTTTCAAGCTTCTATTACTAAATAGAATATTTACTTTTATCTAGCACGATATGTTTTATTCACAAACAGCTGTCTATGAGGTACTAAGAAACCACAACTAAGTCAGAGTGCTTACCCCCATTTCTGTTCTGGCTTTTTATTTTGCGATAGTCATTGTAAAGAGGTTCAAGATACTTGTAGCAGTCGATGGCAGTGCCCGTCAGTCTCATGTAGAGCGCGCCGAGCATCCGGACATACCTGAAAAGCAAACACCTTCACACATCCGACCCTTCTACACAGCAGTTTAGATAAAAGCGGAGTTTTCCCCATAAGTTTGAGGAAAACCAGTACATGAAAAAAAATAGGACGACTGACCATTTAGACTTTTTCTTTCAAGTAGTTAACTATATACACTCAAACATATCTATATGATGTTTGTATGGGTGCATTATCACATAGAGACAAAAGAAACACTACAGGAAACGTACACTGATAGGGCTACGGAATGCACCTCATTCTGAATAGTTCAGGCAGAGGCGTAGCATCACCGAGAGCACAAGCCACCAAGGCAAGCCACTCCAACAGCCCAGGCAACAAGGACAGCACTCTTGAAACAAGAGGAAGGACATACTTTTTAGCAAGAAGAGTTCATCAGTGCCCTCTAAAAGCTCAACCCTGCACTGAGGTTTCCCTGGACAGTTCCATTCTGTACGACAGCCGAAAGCGAGGAAGGAACACGCTGCTAACGTACTTGAAGTCCTCGTTTTTGATGAACTCCACGATGATGTCCTTCTCGGGCTGGATCTGCAGCATCTTCAGCGTCAAGCACAAGAAGGGCGTAGGCTTAATGTTCC
>NW_010432683.1:0-2495 GCF_000710305.1 Buceros rhinoceros silvestris | reverse complement strand
GTGCGTGGCCTTGGACACGTGCTGGGTGGGACCCCAGGGCTTGACCGCAGCCTGCTGCCTCCATTAGGGCAGGAGGGAGGGCTGAGGGTGCTGGGGAGCACTGGGCTCAGCCTTTCCCTCCTCCTTCTCCTCTCACAGAGTTGACTGGGAGAAGCTTAAGGACACCGACAACTCCAGGACTTCCAGCATGGCCGGCGAAGTCAGGTCGTCTTCAAGGATGTCTGTGACCTTTTCAAGTGACGACTCCCCAGATTCCATCACAGTGGATGACGTTGGCCCCAACGAGACTTTGGAGATCTGCTTCCCAGAAATGACACTGCGGCGGATACTGGGCCAGCCAGCTGATGAGGAGAAACCTCAGAATGTTGCAGGCTGACATCCTCCTCACCTCAGGAGCCAGAACAGCCCGAGGCAAGAGTGACCAAAGTTTGTTGATTTCCTGAGTTCATAGAGTTAATGTCAAGGAGAATAAAAATAGAGGCCCAGAGTTGGGGCCCCAGCCCCAGTGACTCGAGTCATTCATCCTCTGTGCTATGAAGGGTTTGGAGGTGGGTTACAGCGCTGATCGAGGACAGTCTAACCCCTGTCTTAGCACTTTGGGGACTGCAGGCACTTTGGCGCACAACTCCTATCACAGTGCTTGACCTCACGCAGCAGCTCCAGCTTCAAGTACCACCTCTAGTTGCTGCTCGCCAAGTGCGTGAGAAATCATACCATGTACCGCAATGCTGAGCAGAAAATGTCTGTTTTCTGTGCTTCATAATAGGAAGATGCAGAAGACAACTGCTCATTTGTACCCCGAGTTCGCCCTTTTCCTCTCCTCCACTCCTTCACCTTGGTCTCCACCAAACAAATACTTTTTCTCCTTCTAGTTGGTAGCTCCAAAGCTGAGACCTCCCCAGCCAATGGCATCGTAGCCTGTGGAGTTGTGCCTGCTCCAAGAAACTTCTGGCTCTTTCACCTCTTGTTCTGTCTCTCCCAGCAACTCCAAGAAATCACCCAGGTTCGCTCCCCTTGCTACGTTCTCATTTCTCCTTTCTTCTCCTGACTGTTTTTTGGGCCGTGCATTAACCACCAGGTAAAATCCCAGTGGTGTTTTCAACAAAACTCAAAACACAGCCCAAGCCTAAGTCAGAGCCACCCACACAAAATGCTGGGATAGTGTCTTGGAGGGTGTGGATCCTCCCATGGAAAGGATGCTTAACGTCCCAGGGGCAACACGTGTCCCAGGGCAGTGGCTTGAGAAAAGCCAGATGATGCATCATAACCCTGGGAACAGAGTAGTAGGAAAGAAACAGTGTCATTACCAGGTCCAGGTCACCTGCTGGTGTTCAAAGTGCTCTTAGCAAATTGGTTAGCTATAGCTAATGCCTTTCTCACCAACACTCTCCAGGGCATTTTCAGAGCAGACAGCCTAGGCTTTTGCCCTTTCTGCACTTTCTTTTCTATGTCCCCTTGTAAATGACAGCAGGTATATTGTTTGACACGTGTATTCTTTGCCTTGCCAGCTTTATGGTGCAGGTTACGTATGCCCATCTCTGCTTGAAGCTGTAGCAATACAAGACACCTCTGGCTGCTGGCATGTCATGAGCATGGATCCCTCGCAGAGAGGGAGACACGTTCTTGCGGAGAAGCCGAGCTGGTGGACTGATGACTCTGTTGTCGACCTGTCCCAGGAGGAATGCACTCCCCACTGGCCTACCTGAAGGAATGCTGAAATGGGAAAACCGAGCTTGTTTCCCAGTCTCTCTTCTAAGAAAACATTCCTGGAGGAAGCACTCCCTCAGAGCATTTGCATGATCCAAAGCACATTGAATTGCAGTGATTGGGGCTCTAGGATGTAAAGTGCATCCACTGAAACCACAGGCATGTTTCTTCTGTGCAGTGTGGCGCAGTCATACTGAGATGGTCTCTGCGGAAGGTTTCATTTTAGAGGGGGGCTTCTGCATCTATACAGCACCTAGCTAAACGCAGGTCCTAATTCACAGCTTCTCTGTATTATCAACCAACCCATCATGAATAAATGCTAACTCTCTTCCACCAAAGCACAGAGCTACAGAAAAGTTACACTTACTTGACCCTTTGTGGTTATCCCATGTGTTTATCTGTCTGCACTCACCTGGGACAGAGAAATGAAAAAAACTCAGATTCATTTTCTGCTCAGTTACACATTTGAGTGAGTTTTACCCTGTAGGTTTCCAGCATGCCTTGAGCTCTGCCAGGCAAAGTCCTGCATGCTGAGGGAGGCTGCTCCTGCTTCCCAAACAGCTTTGATCTCAAGAGGAGACAAAAAGATGGGTTTTTGAAGTGCACACCAAAAGTACCTTTGGGGGTATCCAGCTCCAGCAAGAAAGCATTTCATCTGGATTTCCAACATGGCAGGGGAATGGTTGTGTTTCGAACACAGCCATGAATAATTCAGTTTTCATGAATTTCCCTGACTTCATAGGGACTCATGCTGATTTAGTCTTGACAAGCTGTCCTCCTTCCGAGCC
>NW_010432682.1:2055-2463 GCF_000710305.1 Buceros rhinoceros silvestris | reverse complement strand
TACATGGTATTATAATTATATAATATATATATATAATACACATATATAGTGATCTGATTTCCTAAAATTTTGGATGAATTATTAAAAAATAATAACAATTAGAAAAGGATACTAAGCTTAATGTATTTACTAGGAAAAGAGTGCATCCATTTACTATAGCAAAATAAGGAAGGTTTATGGCATTTATGTGTAGGTGTTCTATTTTGTTCTTGAACTTCCTGAAATCACAAAGCAATGTATTCAAGAAACTGAGAAGTACAATAGAGAGAAAAGAATCCATCAATTACAGTGAAATCTGACACTGTCTAATAATAAACTGTCTAATGATCATGGTAAAAGGAAATCTAATACATATTTACCTCACTGGCAATCAAAAGCATATCCTTGTTTAACCGACGTGCTTATTTT
>NW_010432682.1:273-1955 GCF_000710305.1 Buceros rhinoceros silvestris | reverse complement strand
TACATATTTACTACACTGGCAATCAAAAGCATATCCTTGTTTAACCAACGTGCTTATTTTCGCTACAGCCAATCCTCATCTTTAAGACAGAAATTTTGAATGAAATTACTCCTGTCAGCTTCCAGGAAGTACATATTATATTAGAGTTTGGGTTTTTTGGATTTGGGGCTTTTTGGTTGGAGGGGGGGGGGGCGGTGTGTTGGTGTTAGTGGTGGTGGTTTTTTGTAAATTTGTTAACATTAACTTTCTAAGGGACTTCTGTTTTCTTCCAGTAGAAACTGGAGAGAATTATGTATTCTTTATTTGTGGGTTAATTTTGGCCACTGACAAGGGTAAGTATCCCACTATACTATCCAATGCATTTCATAAATTAACATCTTTACCATGGCTTATAACTAAGAAATTCAACAATTTCATTAATTTCAAAACACACAAGGACAGTATAAAAAAGGGAGACTATTAGACTTGACAGATCACTGTTCACATTTCTGTATTTCTTTTATTATTCAAGTAGACTGGGAAAAAAATACTATCAGGCTCATGATGGGAGAATATGTTGAAACAAATCAAAACCCTTACATCTGAAAAAATCCAGTTGTATACAATATTTATGTTTGGCCTTATTTATATTAACCAAGAGGCTTGATGAACTCTCAAATTTGCAGTAATTAAACTTCTGGTTCCATAATATCTGGGTTAACTTTGAGGAAACACAGACAGAAAGCTGAATAAATGGTCCTTTATCAACCTTTTTTTATGTATACCTACATGAAGTATGCTACTTAAAGTATTTTTCCACTTGTTTTCCCTGAGATAAGAGTGTGCTAAGTTCCTGGCAGTACTACTTCTGGTTTATAACAACATCATAAGAACTGGCAATACTATCTATTCACTTAGAAACTCAAGAAGTGTAGAAGAACTTTTATAAAGTAAGTAATATCAAATTCATTGCTAGCAATCACACAAATAAATGTGGTCAAATTTATGCTGATAAAAATTCTTGCCTGTTAAGAAAGGGTCACAAGGGAAATTTCCACAGCTAGGCCCGCAGCATTTTGAATTTCATTTATCGATATCAGATGAAAGTAACTTTATTGTGATAAACAAGATGATGCCAAGCTAATAGCATGTGTCAAGGAAGATAAGTGATGCCAGCAGATCTTAATGAACAATTTCAGTCAAACATGTATTTAGTATCCTAGATAAGATACAACATAGTATGGAAAGTTGTCAACGGTTTGGTCGAGGTAAAACCAAGATCCAATGACTATAATACCCTCCCCTATCCCACCAGAGATAGGGGAAGGGAGAAAAGAATTAGTGAGACCTCTAAATGTTTTGGGAAACTGAAACAAGGTTTAATAACACCACAATCAGGGATATATTAAATACACAAGAGAACCAGTGAGATATTGAGGGTTAAACCAAAAGCAAACACGGACCGCGGCAGTGGTCCGAGATGGCGGCGGCCACGTGGTTCTGCCGTGTGAGCAGAACACAGAGACCCGCGCAGTTATGAATTAGCTGGCAGCGTGAGATAGAGTGGAATCGGCAAAATCCTACCAGTCTCTATCACGGATTGAGGCAAAAGCAAAAGCAAACAGCTTTCGGGCGCGCGGGCAGTCCGGGCTCAGCTCGGCGCTTTCGGCAGCACAGCTGTAACTTTACTGAAGACGCGGCGG
>NW_010432682.1:0-238 GCF_000710305.1 Buceros rhinoceros silvestris | reverse complement strand
GGAGGGGGTTTTCCGCTCCCCCCACGGCGTGGCTGAAAGTGGCGAGCAGGCAAAAAGGCTCAGCTCTGGCGTGTGGCTTGGCGGTTTTCTGCGGCAATGGTTGGTGCTCCGGGGGTCTCAGGCATGGTGTGCAGGCAGCTGGCTCTGAGTGTGCGTGGTGTGGCTGCTTTTCGCGGCTTGGCTGGCGCTCCCAGTCGAGTGGGCTCGGATGTGCGGCAGCGGTGGTCAGCTGGGAGAC
>NW_010432681.1:0-289 GCF_000710305.1 Buceros rhinoceros silvestris | reverse complement strand
CGGCACCTGTGCTTCAGCTCGCACGTGCCCAACACCCCCCTCCGGGCCCAACCCCCACCCGGCTCCTCACCGTAGAGCTGCTGGATGCCCCTGAGGTCATCCTCGGGCAGCTGGAAGTTCTCCGTGTCCATCCACTGGTAGAAGGGGGCCATGATAGCGCTGGGGTTGCTGGAGTGCTCCAGGCCCAGCGAGTGCCCCAGCTCGTGCACCGCCACCAGGAAAAGGTTGTTCCCTGCAGAGAACGGCACCGCCGGTCAGACGGGAGTGGAGGACACGGCAAGTGGAGAGG
>NW_010432680.1:43156-50933 GCF_000710305.1 Buceros rhinoceros silvestris | reverse complement strand
AAAAAAAAAAAAGCTTAATTTAATTAGAGTCCATTTGAAAACCTTGTAGCATGAAATAATTTGATATACAGCAATAACCCTCACCAGCTACAGACACCATTTCATTGTGTCTTATCTTGGGATAACAGTAACTGTTACATTTCAGACCTCAAATTGTATAAACAGTGTGACTAGTGATAGCCCTAAGAACATTTACAATGACGTCAGAGTATTACCACTTATTTGTCTCCCTGTTCTCTGTCAGGCAAAGATGCTAAAAATGCTACTAGAGTAACATTCACCCTTAGGAAATTCGTAGCTAATTCACGTCCATCCACTCGGGAGTAGTTCTCTTCCTTCCCAACAAAAGCATCTCCCACTACACGCTCCTTTTCTTGCTGGTAAGACCATTGCTGCTATATGAAGAATGCCCTAAAATTACTTGTGAGGTATAACATTAACAAACTTTTGACTCATATTGCAGCAGGTCATTACTTGAGGTACAAAATGCAGGACTAAATCAAAAATCTATGGACAAGCTGGCAAAAAAAAAAGCTCATTATTTTTCTGCAAAAGTCTTGAGGGGGCAATACTCCCCCCACAAACTTCCTCTGAATATTTTTTTCAGTTGTTTGCTTACCGCTTTGCTTATTTTGGTGTGATGAAAACTGAAAACCCTGAAGAGAACAAAATTGCCACACACTAAAATATTATCTTCCATTCAAAAATGAGCTTTGCTTTGTTTTTACTACCACACTTGGCTTCCAGTGCCATTTTCTAGTTTGGAAAGCAAAGAAACAAATACTATAACCATACATCCTCCTATTGCTTTGGCATTTTGTACTTTCAGAAGTAAATACTACATCAAACCCCACAACCTTTCTTGGAAGGTAAGAGGGAGCCAGCTGGTTATCTAGGATGATCTCTTGTATATCATGTCTGTTACCTTTACCATGATACACACGGCATTTACCTCTACTAAGACCAGTAATTAAAGCATTTCCATCTCCTAGGACTAAACTGTGGTTTGCCACAGCAGAGTTCTGCAGATCTTTTAATCTAACTTGTAGCAATGCGAAGCTAGGCACCCCCTCCCATACCTCTTGGCTTCCAAAAGGAGGAAAACCTGCTCCTGTGTGACACCAGAACTAAAGATACAGAAGCAGACTCTCATGTAGGTGGGAGAGAGTATTTCTATAATAATACTATAATATAAATGCAAGCTAAAGCTGTGGGAGCCAGCTCAGCTGTAAGGCAGATATACACACGAACTAAATCTATAAAGACAGCTGCGTCTGCATTTCTGTGTACGGGTATTTGCATGTGCAAGAGAGACAGAACCAAGCCTTTAAAACACTGCCTCTGTGCGTGAGGAGAAGACAAGGGAAGGGGGGGGTAAATCCGTAAAAAATGCCTCATGTAAACAAGAGAGGGATGAAGACATTCAGAAGTAAAACACAGAACCCTTCTTCTCTGTGTCACAGGAGAGACGTGGAAATCAGCAGCCTCTGAGGCAGGTGAATTGTCGCTCCTCCTTACTTTCTGCCCCCATCATCTTAGTGCAATGTAAGCGTCACTTTGGTAAAATCTAAGATGTTTTTTCCTCTTAGAAATATTTTCCCATCATAGCATCAGAATACTCCTTTCCAAACACGGTCTAATCTGCGAGGAAGTTGGGAGCATGCAATTTAGAGCTCCGCGTCAGGGGGCTTATGTTGACGAGCACACTGGCAGGGTACTGAGATTCTCCTTTTGCAAAGGTTTCAGGTAACGCTTTCCACATGAGGTCCTTTCTCACACTGACCCATAACCACCTTCCTGAACGTCCTCTGAACAGCCACAAGGAACCCCCTTCCTCCAAGCAGCCAGACTCTCCCTGCAGATTAGCCAACAGAGAATAAAAAGGGGCACAAACACGGCTGAACTGAACATCTGTCCTGAGTCTGAACAAAAGCTTGCAAATGCTGTTTATGAAAGCGGAGCCATCTCCTGCCACTGCCTGCCAATGTGGATGGCACGGAGCAAGGGAGACTTTCAGATAGCTACTCACACGTTATTATTAATTATTAGTATTTACACTGTGATTAGCATCCAGCAGTCTTCGCCAGGGAACAGAGATTCTGTCTCCTGCTAAAGATGTTTTTATACCAGTCACAACATACCTGGGGGTAAGGCTCTGAAATGCTACAGTGCATCCACTGTCTTGCTGGATACTGCTGATTCGTGGTTTACAAAGAAAAAACCCAAAATCTATCAGAGTCATACACTGGTTTCCCATGGGAAAAAACAAACGAACCAGAAAGGGTTCAACATTTGCAGACTGGGAGTGACAGGACTGGGTGATCATACAGTTCTTTTTCTGCTCTTGATTTGCAGTGATTCAAACCCTCTCCCAAGGAGATGGTTCAGAACAAGATTCACGTCAGTATCCAGACGAGGATGCAGCCCAGGGCAGACTGGTGCTATTTATTATTTCTGTTTTGGAAGAGCCCAGAGGCCATAATCACCATCAATACCATCGGATCGCAACCCTGGGGGAGCGTAAATGCTTTGCAGCAGTGATGTGGCACAGCTGGCATCAGGTGTGGCATAAGGGCTGGGAGCAGACACCAGGTCCAGCTAAGTGACAGCACTTTTCCCACCCCTACCCTCTCCCTCCCCTGTCCTCTCAGCCAGCTTCTCAGACCCTTTGGACCACAGGCTCCAGTGCTATGGCAATGCCTCCACACACAGTCTGTGAACGTGACTTATCCCTCCCCGCCTCCTGTCAAGTTGCATCTACATAAACCTGCATTTGTCTCTGACGATAGCCCAGTTTTCTCTCTTTATTTATCTACCTGTCGACTCATTTTACAATCTCTCTCTGGACAGCCACAGAGCAGGAGACAGAACCAGATGCTACGGCATGCTCTGAATGCCAACTAGCTTGGTGGAGAGAGCAAGCGTCCTCATGCAGTGGAAAGGTCCTTTTGTAAACATGCCTTGTGATCAAAGGGCTGATGCTTGCTGATATTCTCAATATTAATAATCTCCCAGCTGCCTCACTCCATTCTCTGGCTCCCTATTTACCTATCCTTCATAGTGCACTGAGAGGCAGAGCTTAAAACAGTAAGCTGGTTGAGGAAAAGGAAGGTTGTTTAAAACAGGAATTCACATGAAGAATAAACCATTTTGACATTGCATAGAAATGTATCAAATATGTATAAAATCATTGTATTGTCATATACTGTTGCTGGCAC
This sequence comes from Buceros rhinoceros silvestris, assembly GCF_000710305.1. Classification (NCBI taxonomy): domain Eukaryota; kingdom Metazoa; phylum Chordata; class Aves; order Bucerotiformes; family Bucerotidae; genus Buceros; species Buceros rhinoceros. The sequence goes on along the minus strand of NW_010432680.1, from coordinate 47,715 downwards.
AGGCTGAGAGGCATCTAAAGTTACGTGCAAGCATGCATACAAACATAATGTATATTCACATCCAGAGTCCTCCAAAAGCCATGTACTGCCTGTGTGCACGTGCCACGCCTCCCTTCCTACCCACTATGCAGATACATATGGAATTGGAGGATCAAAACATGAGTGTGTTTCATCAATCAAACAGAAAAATTACTGCCAAAATAAATGCACGTGGAAGGTACTCCCGGAAGAAGATGTTGCTGATTCTTTGAGATGGTTTGTATGTAGCAAGGAGGCTAAGGAAGCCAAGAGAGAAGCTAGGCAGAGGCAGAAGCACCAGCAGTAGCATGGCTCTGACAGACAGTGAAGGGACAGTGTTTGGGCCAAGTATTGGCTGAGAGAGACCCAAAGATGCAAGGAACAGAGATATTTTGTTTGACTCTTGTGCTCTGTGAAGCAGGACATGGCACATTCTTAGTCAACCAAGAGGAGAGCATCTAAGACCCCCAATTCCATTGCCAGTCTCTCCTCCTAGTAGATGTCCTTTTGCTCAAGGAGAAAGCTTTAATAAAAGCTGGTTATGAACTATTCATGCACTAGGAAAATGTCATCTGTCACTGAAATACAGCCAGTAGTGGCATGGCGAGCAGCAGACCTTACAGCGCACACTGCCAGACAACCAAGCAGTTCGGCAGAGACTGTAAAACATACCACAACTGTCTGAAACTGCAGGATTGATTTAAAAGTGAGGGGAAGGAATACAGCCAGGCCACAGCAAAGGCACTGAGGTGAGCCACGTCTCCACAGAGTCCGCTGGGATCTTTGCTGTCTGCTGGCAGCAGCCAAGCCCGTTCTTTAACTCACAGGCAGGAGCACAGTGCAGCAAGCACAGCACTTGTGACTGGAAAACCATGGTGCTAGTTAAGGTGTCCTTCCACACAGGACACACCTGCTGAGCCACTGGCTTTCTGAGTCCAAGTGCCTGTGCTTAGGCTGTCCCAGCTGCCACTTGGTAGAACTGTATGACTGGGAGCTGTTTAGGCAAGCAATATCTCTACGCCACCAGCCACTCCAGCCAGGCCTGCAGCAAGGCTCTCCAAATGCCAGTCTATTTACATGTATGCCAGTTTAGGATGCTGCTGGCAATTTGGTGCAGTTTTGCAAAAGTACTTGCTGCGGGAGTCAGAGCTGTTGAAAATAAGGTCCATTTTTGATCCACTGGAGGCTGACAATGTCACAAAAATAGGACTAATACTGACTTGCCAGTAATGGTGAAAACTTATCACTGCAAATGTTTTGCTCTCCTTTCTGGTACTTAAGGGCTTTCTAAACTAAAAGGTCAGAGAGAAAGTGCGGAGAGGAATCACAATCAGAGAAAATGTTTCCAAAGGGGAAGAATCTTTCCATAGGAAACACATGCCCAGACTGACAAGAAATCATGCCCATGGCTTTAGATCATCCCAGGACCATGCTATGTGCTAGCTGGGAAAAGGCACTCCATTTTCGGATCCCATTTTAGTAGCTGCATTTCCTGGCGTAATCCACAGAGAATTTCAAGCTATCTAAATGCCTGGTTTATCACCACATCCCTAATATATGCAAAGCACAGTGATTTTATCTCTTGCTAGAATATTGTGCTGCATTGCTAGAATTGCACTTTAGAAGCCTGCTTATATAGGTTAGGATTTCACTTCCCTCCTTCCCTGCACAAATAAATATCAGCATCTGAATGCAGTAGGTGTCATGTCAGGACATTAGGAACAGGATTTTAATTCCTGATACTTGAGGATATGGGCATTTCAGAAAGGAAACCAAAAGCTTCTTCCTTTTGGCCTCTTAGATACAAGAAGACCGCAGACAATCAGGCACCAGGACTGTGATTCACATCAGTCCTTCAGCACTGGAGGCCACAGACTGACAATCATGTTAAGCTTCACAGAACTGGCAAAGCTCTTGTTGTGGTCCTTGTTCTACCCCTCTGCTAAAGACAAGGCTGGGAGAACTCAGAATTGTCTTGCCCAAACGAGAAATCCCTGGAGCTCCCCAGCATTCTGCCCTCAATACCAGCACACATCCATCAGCTGCCCCTGCTATTCACAGGCCACTTTTCTGGCGTAGCAGAGGCTGTTCATTAAGAATCCCAGTTGCACTTACTGGTGAAAAATCTTCTTGCAGGACTGGCAGATGGGGAGGGAGGAGAGGTACAGTGTGAAATCCAAACATCTGCTCGCTGTTCTTCTTCCCCCATGCTGTGCTCACAAGACAGACCCCATGGAGGGAGGGAGGGAGAGGGAGGGAGGGAGCGAGGGAAGGAAGGAGGGAGAGGATGCTATTGACAGCAGTTCTCTCAAAAATGTGTAAAGTGCAGGAAAGCAGGGGAGCTTGCTTGGGAATGAAGGTAGTGGGATTTTTTTCTTCAGCTTAGTTTCTGGTGAAAGCCTTCTGACTAACAGTGCAGGGTCCAAAATGTGATAAATCTAGAGAATTGTGCACAAAAGTCAGAGCTAGCAGCTCCCTGGCCCTCCCGGAGCTCCCTCTGCAGGTGAAAGCAGTGCCAAGCTCTTTTTGTATCGCTTTTGTCATATATGGAAAACGTTGCATAAATCCCCAGTGGCCAAGTGCACAGAGACACATTTACTGGAAGGAAAAAAGGAAGCTGCAGCTCCGTGCATACTCATCTTTCATCGTGGCATGTGTTCTCTGCACCATACACAGCAGGCACCAAACACATCCACCTTCCAACGGCATCTTGTGATGAGATGTGTGAACTTGTGAATACGTAAAATAAAGTAGAGGTGGAAGGGAGTGAGGACAGGGCATCACAACTGGGAAGCAGACAGGTAAATTATTACTTTTTTCGAATGCATAATTAAGCTGTGGTATTCACTACCAGATAGAGACTGAGAGGGTTTACAAAGAATATAAATACTGAGCTTGGCCTCAGCTGCTATAGAAGATAAAGAAAAGCATTAAAGACCCCTCTTTGCAGCGAGTGCATACCACACCAGCCATTTAGGCAGGACAGAGAACTAGCGGGACCCTTCCAACGGACGTGGGTAGCACTCCTTATGCTTCTGTTTGCTTCTCTGCCCACTCCTTCCCCAGTGCCTTTGCTGGGTGACGCTAATAAGGAACCTCATTAGCATTCAAGGACCAGTTGTGCCAATTAGGCCCCGGCACACACTGGGGCTTCGTCCAAGCACTCACGCTGCTTCTCCGGCTGCCAAGTGCCTTGTGGTCATGCTATGGAGCACAGCCACGTTTTCACCTTCCATTAGGAGAGAGCAGAGGACTTGCTCCTGCAGCCAGCTAGGGCAGCAAGCTGGTGCAGAAGGGCTGCGGGACACAACCCTGCCCCTTTGAGATAGGTTGGATCCCTGGCAAGCTATCAGGGTCTGACTTGTACATCAGAGCGTGACTGGTGTCTGAGGAGGCACCATGTGCATCTTCACAGAGCAAAAGAGGTGCCAGTAGATGAGTCTGTGCTATTTCACGGGCCCCTAGGGCACTGCAAGATGCTGCCAAGCCCTGGTCAGGCTCTGAGAGGCACAGCCCTGCAGAAGGATGGATGAATGCCCTTGCAGTTCACAGAGTGGGAGCTCAGCAGGAGTTCAAAAGGCAGCCTGGTAACCATATTTTCTGGCCTGATTGTGGCAGAGGCACAGACAACTCGTGACAATGAGGCAGCCACCGTCTGCTTAGGACCTGGACAGAACTGTAATCCTTGCTGCCAGCCAGAGATGAAAGTCTTCCTGGCTTGCCAGATAGTGCTGGTGGGACCAGGGCATGAAAAGAGAAGGGACAAAGATACAGAGCTCTCTAAATCAGGTATAAATTATAGCGGAGAGAAATCTTTGGTGATGTGGAACAGAATTTATCATTTCCAAAGTTACGAAAGTAGACCCCATCCTTCCCAAATGCCTGGTGGGTGGGTGAGGAGGGGCATGGGTGCTGGTGGCAGTACTCTTTTCTTCTCTACCCTGGCGCTCTGCGATCATGGGCATGTGTCAGGGAGTGGAAAAGGAGAAGTGCAGCCTTCAAGGGGCAGGTGAGGATATCTTTGTGTGTGCCAAGACCAGTAGACCTTGCTGGATGGAAACATGCTCTTGAATATCTAATGACTACCAGACAGAGTGTTAATATCACAAAGCAACAGAGAAGGTCTGTGATGGAGCAGAGAAACAGAAAAAGCAACGGGTATATAATTCCTTGATGTTTCACTTCGGGTGCAGAAAACGAGTGGAAAAATAATGTGTACTATCATAATCAGATTATTTTTCTTTATAATCTTCTTTCAGCCAGCAAGCAAACAATTAGGCCTTTGCACAGAGCTAGGATCAGAAAATGATATATCCCTGTCCTGCTTGGGTGAATAAAGTATGTCCTGAAATAGCTGCAGTCTCATAGCTATGGCTCATAGCTATCAAGAATGCTGGTCAGGGTTAAATCTCTCTTTCTTTTCAATTATATTTTCATAAATTAAAACCAAATGACAATAAATCATGCTATAAAAATTAAAATGTCATTTGCTTTTATCAGAGCTAAAATTAAGCCATACACACACTGAAGATATAACAAAG
>NW_010432680.1:42650-43019 GCF_000710305.1 Buceros rhinoceros silvestris | reverse complement strand
AAGAGCAAGAAAAGGATGACAACAGATTTTTCTTATATTTTGGTGCAGCTAAGATGAGTCACGGGGTCTGCATCAGGAACTGGGTCACAGGACTTTTTCAGACTCAGTGTTCTGCTCTCGACAATTAAAAAGAAGCCCAAACTGCAACTTAGCAGAGACCAAGTGATCGAGAGCAGCTCTTTAGACTTTCTCTGAATCACCCTAGCACCCTGGAAGAAGGGCTCTACAAAGCTGCCTCTAAAGTTTCCAGTTCTGTGAGGCTCTGGGAACTTTGCACACAGTTTTTTGGAAGCTGCTTGCATTTAGGCAATTGATAAAATTTATTGCAACAATAAAAACTGAATTAAAAAGACTGAGCTTTTTACTCTT
>NW_010432680.1:32959-42553 GCF_000710305.1 Buceros rhinoceros silvestris | reverse complement strand
TCCCTCCTCCCTTCACACGGAAGCGTGCCACCTGCCTCTGCCCTTTCCACACCGTTCCCATTCTGTTTGCAAGCAAAGCTGAAGCTGACTGCATGCATTTGGGCACATGTGGTTGTGAAACATCGAGAACCAAACTACACATCTTCTTCTACATAAAGCTTACATGGCCCAGGTCATACAGACCATGAACTTCTGGGCTTGGTGCAGGACTAGGTTGTACTTATGTCAGTGTTATCAAACCTAAAAGAAAGTCTGGGGCTTAGTCCAGGGATATGGCATTACAACAGCAGCAAGCCTGACACGTAGATTTTCTCCCTGCAGTGTAAGTATCGAATGATGCTCCTTTCCAAGAGCACGAACGACCACAGAGCCAGACGTATTAAGCAAGCTTTAGGCTGGTCAGCGATCCTCTTCAATTGTTTTATTCAATAATCTCTCCTCCTCCCACACTCTGAAGTCTGCAGGACAAAGAGCTATTTCAACTTTAAAGAGAGCATGAAATGGTATTTACATTTTCACAAGGCATTAACCTTGAATGACAGGACATCCCGTTGCCTGAAGGAGGTGGTGTATTCAGTGAGAGGAGAGAGGGAAAACAAATTGCATCTGTTTGCTCAAAGGCCAAAAGTGGCCAGAGATACGGCTGCTCATTAACTCCAACAAGAGCTCAGGCATCCAAACAGACCTGAGCTGCCTGAATTCTCTGCCTGGCTCTGCTCTGCACAGTAATATTGGGAGAAAGAATTATAAAAACATAATGGGAAAGCAATGAAATATGACCGAAGTCTTGTAATCATGAGATATAATGACTCATAATGAAGAAGAGGCAGAAGAAAAAAACAACCCAACAATTCTTTTGACACAAAAATAAGAGGCAGGAATAGTAAGAGAAGGAAGAGGAGAGTGAAGGGGATGAGAAAGGAAGCAGCAGCTGGAAATGACTTTTAACTTTTCCACTTAGCATTTTAAAACCAAAAAGCAATTACTGCCAGGCTGGTGTTGCCTTTCTGCACATTAATTCCCTAGTATGAATAAAATTAATGAGTTTAACAAACTCCTCGTCCTCGTAAAGTTGTGTTCTTCATTATTGGTGTTAATAATCCGCCAGAGACTCTGACTCCATAGCTCAGTACCATGTCCTGATTTTTTAAAGTTTTAAAAAAGAAAAGAGATAAGGTGAGGAAGAAGATTTCAAGAAATGGAAAATGATAATGGGACTTGACCCAGGTTGATGCACTGCTGAGTGACTGTCACTCGTCGTTCTATGGCCTGTGTGGTAAAATGCAGTCTGATGTCTGAGGAGGATACTTCTACTTTTGCCCCCGTGGAAACCATGCAAGAACCTCTCCAAATGTTACATGGCAGATTTAGAGTGCTTAAAAGGCAGGCAGACCAGCAATATCTTGCTGTCTCATCTCTGCCTTGCATTTGGAACCAAAGCTTTCAGGGAGAGGACACATACATAATTTAAATGGCATACAGGTGGCAGTGGAGAGAAACCTCCTCCAGCTACTGAAAAGCCTACAAGGCTTTGCACAGTGGCAGATGGTGCCGATTGCTCACTAGTGCCATGTGGGATCTCTGTCTTGCAGCAAGAGATTCAGAATTGCTTGATTCTACAGCCTGAAACCTGAAGCTCACCAGGCAGAGTGCAGCATCCCAAGTCCCAGCACTGCAGAGGAAAGGATGCCGGTAACTGAGGTGTTGAACTAAGTCTGTGGCACTGTACAGCTGCGGGATATGGAAATTTCTGCAATGGCACGTGAAAAAGCATCACCTGTCTACCTGAATTCACTGGGAAGCCTGGCTGAGATGACAGCAATTCACAAAACAAGACCTGCAAAACTTGCTATGAGATTTATACTGATAACACACTGGGAGGGCCCTGCATCCGCAGAGGAACTGCAGCTAGCAGACGTCCATCCGTGCCAGAGCGCCTTTTCCTAAAGACAGCCCTTCCACAGGCCAGCTGGTGGCGTTTAAGGTGTTGTCCCCCTATCTCACGGCACTGAAACTGCCCTTCAGCCATTCCCGCAGCTCAGCAGACAGATTGCTCTGGAGAGCATTCCTTGATCCACTTCAGTCAAGCTCAAATGGCATAAACGACGTGTTTGCAATAACCTGGCTGAGTCTGATGGAAGCAGCTTACAGAACACTCGTGAGATGCTCCTCCCACGGACAGCCAGGCAGCAATCCCGGGCAGAGACAGGGGTTTGCAATAGCTAGGGCAGGGCTTCAGCATTCAGACCTACAGAGCTCTGCAAAATAAACATGCCTGCAACTTACCAGCATGAAGCCCTTTGCATCAGACCTTTGAGGAACAACCACCAGCTGTATGGTCCTACAACACGCGTGTTTCAGCCTCCTGTCCAAAACTGAGGTAGGATGCAGATCTCGACAGTCCAAGCCAGCATAGCTGAATACACTGAATATGAACTGGGTTTTCCAAGCATCCTCAGCGAAATGTACAGGAGTTTTAAGGAGGTTTTAATGTTAACAGCTTGGCATTGTCCTTAAACTTTCTGTCAGCAATACGTAGGTGTTTATTTCTGTGAAGTGAATAAACATGGCACAGATCCTTCATGGATCAGAGCACAGAAACACATTTTCTTTTCAAAGCCTCTGGGCAGAGGACTCCCTATATAAAAAGCCAGAGTTCACTAGGCAGCGGCAGGTTTAAGTCACCTACTTTGTCCTCTCTGCACATTAGAATTTAAAACCTACAATAAAAAGGCTAAAAGGGGAACTTTAATAAAAACATTTTTTAAAATCTGTTCGAGATTTCAATTTATTCAGCTTTCTGCTCAGCAGCTAATGTTTATATTGCACTTTCTGCACAGATTTAAGCACCACTGATGTCCTCAAACACGTTTTTCTTTCTTCAGCTCTGTTATTTCCTAATGGTAGGAAAATTTCACAGCCTCTCTCTCTTACTGAACAACAAGGGCAGGACTTGGATCTCCTGAAGCCGATGGTCTTTGCCAGAGGGTGAGTATAAAAGAGATTAGAATTAAATTCAGATGCCAGACTCCCAACTGCGCCGACTAGAGATAACCAGGTCCCAACCCTGTATAAATCCATACCGGCACCTGACTGGCGGTGGTTGCTAGTGGCAGGTCTCACTTCAAGTGGCACTAACTCCACTCCACTGGTCTCTGCTGACCAGAAATGAGAGCCATTTCTCAGCTGCAGAGGCCAGAGGGGGAGCTTTGAGGCATCGTGATGGTACAAGATGTGGAGCAAGAGTTTGCTGAGCTTGTGCCCCTCCTATAGAGAATTCCAGCTGCTACAACTGCCACACTAGCACCTTTCATCTGCTCTGATCTATTTATGAAAGTGTTTAAAGCACACAAAGACTCAATTTCCATTCACCGCAGACATCTCTGCTGGAAAACGTCCTTTCTTTCTTTCTTGGGGAAGGAGGGAGCTTGAGGAGCCATCAAACAGGAAGCAAGATGAGAGCTGGGTCTCATCCATAGAAAATCACTATTGAAAATACAGTGATGAGGAATGCGCTGCTATTCCCAGGCAAAAACATTCATGGCAAAAGAAGTCACGTATCAGCTGCTGTGGAGGGTGACTTATGCCAATGGTTATAGCACCCGGTTGTATTGTTTGCTGTCATTTATAGCCCCTCTCTATGAGCAACTAAGAGACAGCCAGTATCACTGATCAAAACGCACCAGGTACCAAAGTATCCATTCAGAGGTTTGGCTATACAGGAGAGGAAACGTAAATGTGTTGTAACCCCACAAGCAAAGCACGCAGGAAGAGGAATAAGGAGGCCTCACATGAGCAGTACGCTCTTGTTCTTCCCCATTTCCAAAAGCCAAATGCTGCTTTTATTCTTGAAAAAGCCACAAAGCGCCAACCAATAGGACACAATGAGCTTTTAGTAAACCCTGGGTTTCAGACAGGATACCCAAAGTGGGCTTTCTCTGCTACTCAGAGATCACCAGTGCTAAAATGGAAAGAACCCGTCAGAATGAGAGAGGGGAAAAAACCCAACCCTAACTACTGCCTTGAATGGTAAAGTCCCAAGTTCCCGCATGCCAGTGTTGGACAATTTCAGAACGAAGCTTACCCAGCCACGTTCAGTTCAGCTCTCTCTGCAGATGCATTATGATCAGTTTGCCACTGGAGTGTCCCACCACATCTGATCGCTGTGACCCCATCCTCATCCAAAGCTGATTCTATCCTTGTCCAGCTGACATGGTGCTCCACAACTGAGCAGCTGCTCGGGGTTTTGGTTTACTTCAAAGCTCTTGGTGTGGCCCTGAGCCTTATTTGCAGCTTGCTTTTTGAGCCCTGCTATACACACAGAACCGTTCACTTCCTCCAGACCTCTTGTGAAATGTTTATCTGTGCACATCCACACAAACACGAATGGATTTGTACTTATAAAACTGAGATGGGGCTCCCGTGGAAGGGTACTATCCTTGTTTTACACGTCTTCAAAGGGGGAGGGAGGGCAAAGTTGAAATACGAATGATCTAATGTGTAAGTTCTCCTTCAATTTTGTAGTCTGCTTTGAGATACTGAGCAGCAAAGGCTTGCCCTAGATGTGTGTGTGCCCTCTGCTTCTGAAAGGAATCTAATGCAGATACGAGATTCAATGAAATTTGCATGTTTGTCTTCCTGAGGTTCAACTCGAAACCTCTGATGATGATAAATAAACAGAGAAGATTCTGATGTGCTCATCAGGACAGTTTTGAAACACTGCAAACCAAAGCCAAATATAATGTTATCCCCTTGAAATCATTTCTACCCTTGGTAGCTCTCATTTCACCCAATCTAAGGTAGTGAAAGTTTAGAGAATAAAAATCCTGTACTTCTGAGGAGAACCTGAGCGTGGAAAACGGGGACTCCAATGGAAATGAAAGTGCTGAAGTCCACAGGTCTAGTTCACAGACTGCGTGCCTTGTCCTGACTTTTTCTGTAACATGGTCAAGCCCTCGACAATGCTGTAGCTGCCAGTGCATGGCTCTGTGAGTGCGCAGAGAGCTGGGTACAGCAGGACAGGCTCCTGCACAGCATCTAACCTGGTATCAGAAAGGTGTGACCACAGCCTGGGAGCCTTCCGTCGTGCTGACACAGCCAGACAGCTCCTCTGGAGCCCGATGCAAAAGCACACTGCACGGCCGGCAACTTTCACTGCCTGGATTTCAAACCTGCCCTGAAGAACTGCCATCTACACAGCTTGCTCTAAAACGTCTTTGGAGGCCTGATTCTCTTTTGCCCTGTAGCTTCTTTACGCTTAAGAGGGCTGAGATTTGGTCTAACTGTAATTTACTGCAATTTTAAACCCTATTACCCCCTCAGCATGGTGCTGTATAAATGCAATGCAGGGCCTTTAATTTTTGAGACAAAGGTATTATTTGAGTTCCTTTCATAGCCTAATTATTACTTAGCAAATAGCATGTTGTGGTGAGTATTTACGGATAATTCTCAGATAACACCTAATTATATGGTTAATACTTCTAATGATGGAAAGCCTCAAATATTCGGAGTCCAGACTTTCCCCAAAATCCCAGACATTTCCAAGCACTTCTACACTGAGCTAAGATGTATGGGGTTTTTACCATTTCTAGCATGTAAAACAGCTCTTGCTACAATATCCCAGGCTGCCCACTGGAATTTGGATTCACATGTAGGTATGGACTGCTCTGAACTTCTGAGTGACCTGACATAGCTCTAAACCCGATTAACTCACCAGATAGCCTGAGTCTGTGGATAATTTATGTGTCTGAACAGGCAGACCTGTCAGGGAGTATACTCACAGGGGAAAACGGTTCGTGCTAAATGGAGAAAAAGGTTTGACTCAATTGAAATTTCTAATTTTCAAAAACATATGATAGGACAGATAGGGCATGGAGGAGTGAAAGGGATGCAGGCAAGAAGTTAGTTCTGTTCTCTCAAGCCTTGTGAATCCATTACTGTTCCCTGCTGCAGGCACTCCCCGGCACTGCTGTGATGCGCAGCACGCTGAACTGCTGCACGCAGAGCAGGACCCATCAGACACACAAAGTGTGCTTCCTGTGCGCTGGCGCAGGGCCAAGCTGCGACCTTCATACTTCATGAAGTTAGTTCATTAAACCCCCCGTGACATCTTGGGCAGCCCCAGATGAAGTTTAGTCTTATCAGGTAACAAACAAGCTCTTGGCCTCCTGGACGGGAATCTATGAGTCAATACCTTTCCCAGCTGAGACTGCAGACATAATGATTAATTCACTGCTGGCTGCCTGGGTGACTGGCTATATAAATACAGCAGAAATGGTGCCCAGACAATCAGATACCACAATCTGGAAAGACACAGAAATGTGGAGATACATGGAGGAAGGGAGGCAAGACAGGCATAAGAGCGTAAGAACTGCTTTGAATGGGTCAGAGCAAAAGCCTTGCTGGATCACAGCCCTGACAAATCCCAGCAGCGAGAGTTTAAGGAAGAACAGAAGCTGTTCAGAGCAGTCCCATACCTCCCTTCACGTGCTGGCAATCTGACTGCAGTCAGATCATTGCGTTTTATTGCTATTAGTGAACGATATGTTGTGAACCATCTCAGGAAGACAAACAAAATGGACAAGTCCAAAGCTTTGGTGACAGTTTTAATCACCTTCTGGTGCTGCCTTGTGTGTCAGCAGATGCCTCCATCAGCTGGAGGGAGCATTGCGGGAAAGCACGAGAACCGCAGTTGTGGGATGGCTGCAACACACAATTTGAAGCTGGGGAGCCTGGGTTACACTGGCAGCACCAGCTTCGACTCAAGCAAGTCACTTCATATCTCTTAGCCTTGATTTACCCCTGTAAAATGAGTGTAACAGACTACTTCATGAAGCAGTCTCAATCAATTTGCATTTGTAAAACTGCTCTGAGATTCCCAGATGAAAGGCTGGCCTGGAATGGCAAATTGCTAATGATAATTAATAGTTGTTCACGATCTCTTTACAGAATTCCAAATTATTTTCTGAGGGGAAGAAAGTAGGGATAGAGGCTCTCCAAACAGAGATCACTAACAAACCCCAGGACAGCTATAGCTCCCTGCCTGCCCCGCCTCCTTCCCCAGCAGTAATGGGAGGGACTGACACCTCTCCTGAGCAGAGGAGATGGAAGGTAGTGAAGGCCCACGGTGCTCCTGTATTCACCACACGTTCTTCCTCTGGTATGCAGTGTAGCTGGGGAAGGGTGGGAAGGGGGAGTGAGGCAGCAGGAGTGGATGAACAGGGGTATTACATTTCTCTCTCAAATGGACGCAAAGGCAGTCCTAATTAAACAGATGTTCTTAATAATACTCTGACAACTGTCCCTGCTTTAATTTGCTTCACAGTAAAGATTAATATAACAATGCAACAATACTTTACAAGGGCAGAAACGGGTGCTGAGCTAATAAAAGGCAGTAGCTTACATGGAATATTATTGCTTTCTTTCTGCTTGTCTAGCGAATATTTACCTCCTCTGGGAGCAGTTTTCATATTTATTTGATTGCTCCTCGAAGCTAAAGCTGACTTTGTGGTACATTACAAAAGGATTAATGCCAGGGCCAAGAGGTGTGCTGGGTGCATAGTCACATCAGGGGTCTCCATGGTGATTCTCCAGCTGCAGGAAAGATCCCAGTGGCTCTGAATTTAGCAGTGCTATTAACCACAAGCCGTGGTAGCAGAGAATGAATTCCAGGCTTCATTTGCAGGAAACTTCTGAAGCAATGGCTGGCAAGCCACAGGAGATTCCTTTCAGGCTGATCCTTGGACCAAACAAGGGGTTTCTCTAGGCTGCATGGTCTCAGTGTCATCGGCTGACAGGAGAAGAGCAGAAGCAGAGAGCCTAGGCAAGAAGCGCACAGAGAAGACTGTTCCTGAACTCTTGGGAAGCAGTCAGGACGTCTCTGCAGCTACTTGCATCTCACGTATCTGCGCTGCATTACTTTAAAATGAGAATGGCTGGACTTCTGCACCTACTTTCCTTTATGCAGGAGGCCAAAAGCCACAAGATAAGACTGTCACATCTGACCTTACATCTGATCAGAAGTGACACATCACTTCTGATTCTCCTGAGTATGAACTCCTATCCCAGTGGACAGGGAGTAGGCAAATCTCCAACATCACATCTTAGCCTTAAGACACGCTGTGACACACTGTGGAGCATGATATTAAACACATAATCCCAAGTTGCTCTTCACTTTGCTTATAACTCTGGGTAGGCTTCTTAAATAATAAACTAATTCTTGGCTGAGCAATATTCACTTTTGCCCAGTTTGGATTTCACAGGTGTTAAGCAGCAAGAAAGAAAGCAAGCTGTCTCAAGTGGGAGAGCTGTCTCCAGTATCCATAGGCAAGCCTGTATCTTTTTGATCTTTTTTTTTTGTTCAGGTCATTCAAAAAGGGATCTTTCCGCAAACAGCAACAGATTAAAAGTCTTTGCTTTTGCAAACAAATTCATGTCTGAGTACGATGCTTCCTATCTCATAATACAGCACCTTCTGATATTATGTGCAGGCCAACAGACTAGCCGTGAGAAAAGAGAGGGAGAGCACCTCTGGATGAACTGTCATCCATATCCAGGCGCTTCTCAGCACAATCAGTTATTATGAGGGAGTGTGTCTGTCCCTGCTGTGTGTGCTCTTCAACGTCAGCTGCCTTCTCAAGCTCCTTTCCTCTGTCCAAAAGGTGTCCTGCTTGCGGATCTCTTCCTGGCAGCTTCATGCTGGGCACAGACTGGGGAGGGGCTTAGCTTGAGTTTAGCTGTGACCCTGGGCTAGAGCTCTGCATCTCCCAACCATGGATGCGCAAAAGCATGTGAAAGTACGTGTGTATCACAGAGCTCTGACACCTTGTCCCTTAGTTTGCCAAGTGGATGTACAAATTACCTCTTTCCAGCAAGAAACAAACACAAATGGGAAATAACTGCCTTATGGATCACCTCATTAAATTTTCCACCCCAAATCTCTTCCTTCCCAACAGCTAGGAGAATAACTGTGCTGAACACTGGAGGCACTGGGAACAGACATGCGCTGTCTGGCAGAGTGCGAAACTGAGAGAGAAGAAGAGAGATGGGGAGAGGAGCAGAAGCAGAGAGCAAGGAAGACATCAAGGGAGCAGAGACACAAGGTGAGGTGAAAGAAAGAGAAAAGGCAGCATCTCTGGCAGTGGAAAGAAGGAAAAAAACCCTCACTCTATGGAAAATGAGTTACCTACATTCCACTATTCTTTAAATATTTTAAACCTCTATTTGTTATGCAATTTGTGAAGCTGTTTACAATAATGATGCCCTTAGACAATAAGGGGGAAAGCTAAAGAAAAGAGCAGAAGCTGGCAGCTACGTACATTGCCCTTTGTTGGAATTAATGAGGCTTGTTTACTTTCTGGCTTTTTACAGCTTTCTGAAATGTCAGATGCCACCCAGGCTATCTTGGAAAAATCTCATCATCAACCTCCCCCCCCCATTCACCCACTACACCTGCCTGTCTTCATCCCTCTCCTGACTTGTCACTCCAGCCTCCTATCCACTGATGGACCTCTCAAAACCCGATTCACACTGAGGATTGAAATTCTCACAAATGGACTCACAAATGGTAACACATCGTTAGGGCTGTAGCATTCC
>NW_010432680.1:30168-32847 GCF_000710305.1 Buceros rhinoceros silvestris | reverse complement strand
GCAGTGGTTACACTTACGGAGTTAGCAGCACACAAACACTCACCATAGCTGAAATGGTTGTGTACAGGAGAAAGCTCTTCAGACCTTTGCAGCTAAGAGGCTCTCTTGGTCTCTGCCCTCAAGCAGAGACAAAGTTGTGAGTGTCTGCTGGAATTACTGTGGCTTAATTGATGGTCACTCCAGGCTTGGACTGACCTGGTCTTGTTCTTGACAATTATCTTGCATTGCTCTGGGCTCCCTGTTCATCCAAGAACTATTCCCAACACTCCCCACCAGCAGCATCTTTCTGCTGCTACTCCAGTTGCCCCTTCTGTACCCTTCTGTCTAAGCTCAGCTCCAATGTTACAGATACAGTGAGGAAGAGGAGCTTGTCAAGCAACCATCCTCAGCCTGCATGCCCCAGGCACACCTCAGCCCTGGTGACAGAACAAGAATTCATACAGCGTTGCAGAGGCAGGCTGAATTATTCAGCTGCCCAATAAATCAGTGGAGTGGTTGGCTGGAGTGGTCTCTGCACAGCAACAACACTGCCCATTGCTCATTATTCTTCTCCTTGCCAGGGCTGCCAAAGAAGGTCTCAAAGGTTAATGACAGAAAGTCAATGCCCACTCCCATTCACAGAAGCTTTATTTTCTGCTTCCACTCATCCGTCTCTATTGCTGCAGCCATGCTGATTCAAAACTCACAATAAAACTGGCCCTGGGGGTAGCTGAACCACTGCTTCCCACACTCACCACTAGATCTCTCAGTCCAACACTGGGAAGAGATGTCTGCTTGGGCCCAGCCTTTCAGCCCTGCCTGCCTACCACAGCCTCCATGGGTGGCAAGGCCTGAACTAGCTCTTCATCTCTATTTTTAGCAACCACTTTGACACACTAACTCCGACCTCCTTCCAGATTTGTCGTATTTATCTATATGGACTGACTCAAATTTAATACATCTTCTCCTGCTTGTGTCCCATCAGAGGCATGATAGTCCTTAATATAAATCCATCCAGCTTCATGGGAGCCCCATCCTGCCCCTGTCCCTGTGATCAGTGATGCTCAGAGTGCCCCTGCAACATGCCTAGCCTGCGCAGCACTGTGGCACGTTACGTACCAAACAAGGTTCCACGTGAACACCCTGGGTTAGTATTCCAGCAGAGGAAAAGCATGTGCAAACCTCCCGTACGTCCTTCCCTTTTCAGAGCACGAGTTAGCCTCACAACTTAATGCAAAAAGACAGGGAAAGCCCTAAAAGTATGCAACCATGGTGTTCTAACTCTACCAAGCGATACGGCAGACCTGTCCCTGACTAGGACTGTTGACTGGTAAATGAATAGTCATGTCTCTAGGTTATTCAAGGGCCTCAGAGAGTTTTGTGGGGATAAATAAATTCAGTTCTTTCAATTCCAGAAAGATCTCTCCAGATACGCACTGCCACACTAGGTTGTTTCTCTTATATTGCCTGCGCTGTCCGTATGCAAGTCCCTTCTAGCATCTCCAGGTGTGGGATCAAAATAGGGAATGTGAAATTCACTCCACACCTTTAAATTATATTATTAAATTATATTTTCCACAGGGTCTCACAGAGTTCTGCAAAGCACTGGTTCTAACTCAGCATCATTCAATTAGTCCATTTTGCTGATTACCATCTGGGTCACTGTTGTCAGGGTTACAGCTGGCTCAGTATTCACCCACAGATCATATTTGAAAATACACCTGGGGATATGGGGATATTAAAAAATAACAGACCTTCAGTGTAACATGATTTCAAAACATTCCTGCAGCTGCTTTACTGATCCTGGAGTGAAGTTCAGTTCATTATTTTTGCCCATCTTCAGCAAAGTAAAACCAAACCCATGTTTTCATGTCATCTCTCACTGACAGTGGATGTGTGATGCACAGGAGGGTGGCCTGGATAACTTTACCTTCACGGGATGCGTAGTATGCACTGGTGTTCACACAAACCTAACGATTTCAAGGGATTGCGCCTGCTTGATCAAGATAGACAATGTCTGAGGGCTTGTGAGACTTGGATTGTGGCAATAGGAGACCCAGAGTACATGTGGATCAAAGTAACACGTTTGTGCTGTAACTGCATGTAAACACACAGAAGAAACAAACTATGAACGTTTCTATTCTGAATGTTACTGCTTGGGACGGTGTGTCTGGCAAGAAAACATGCCCACAACAGCCTGTGTGTTGGAGAGATTTAACCTGCGTGATTCTGCTGGTAAAAATGTGTGTAAGTGCAACGAGATGGGACAAGACAGACAGTGTACGGTCTCAATGCAGCTGGGATCGACTGCATGCCCAGGTGTCACGGTGTCTGTGGGACTGCATTTGCTGAGGAGCTCGGGTTGGGACGAGCCAGTTGCAAAGCCACGATCATCAGGAGGCCAGAGCTGCAAGCGTCACTGACATCACCTGCGGTTCTGACCCAAATAAGCCCACGTCACAGGAGCACAAAGGGTTTGCAGCTGAGTCCTGGCTTGCATCACGCACCAGCCTGCGGTGACAGGGAGTGCGTACAGCAATCGTGTGAGCACCGATTGTGTTATACTCCAGAAAGACAGCAAACTTCCAGCCAAGTCATTTGTTTTCTAGAAGGCTAAATCCTTATTTCCACTGAGATATACCACCAGCCTGAAGTTCCCAAGGTCTAACCAAAGCCATCAGTCAAAACCAGCCGGGCCTG
>NW_010432680.1:29824-30061 GCF_000710305.1 Buceros rhinoceros silvestris | reverse complement strand
AAACCAGGCGGGGCGTGGAGCAGGGAAAAGAGCCAGCCGTATCTTTTAGAGACAAGTAGGTACATAGAGATGAACTGCTGACCCAGTAGAAAGGCAATTGCTCTAAACAAATGCATAATGGAAAGATGAAAACCAGCTCCTATTTCACATTCAAGGAGAGGACAAGCCAGCTATTTACTGCCCTAAGAGTGAACCTCCTTCTTCACTGCCTGTAGATGCATGAGCCAAAGACTACAA
>NW_010432680.1:22393-29722 GCF_000710305.1 Buceros rhinoceros silvestris | reverse complement strand
CAGGAATAATAAATGCACATCAGGTGGCATTTCCTCAAGCATTCCATGCTGCCTGACTGTGTTTTGGAACTGACTGACCATACAACAGAACTGGACTAACACTAAGCATGTGTGAACGATGCCATCAAATAAATGCCCCTGGGTCCTTCCCTGGCTGCTCAGGAAGCTTACACCCCAGATGGAATTGGTCCTGTGCAGTTAATGTACGGGGTGAAGATAAAGCTCCATCTGATGTGAAAGTCCAACCTTTGCACTGCGACCGGTGCCACTGGGTACCAGCCCCTGGCATAACTGAGAATGACCCAGAGGCACTTCAGTAGCCAGTAACACTCTGAGGAGGAATCTTAAGGATGTGCCCCTGCAGGGCCGTGGATGGGGTGGCACAGATACCCGTGTCAGCTGCCTGTGGATCTTGCCTCGATCTGCAAGTGGATACTTCACCTTCCCAAGTGCTTTGTGCCTCAGATGTAGCATAAATTGCTAGGGCACAGCCCAAGCTTAGCCCAGTTTCCATGTGATCTCTCTCCCCCATGAAAACTGAAATCACTTTATCCACCCCTGAAATGCAGCAAATTCCACCTTGGATGGAGTATGACAGCAATTCCAGGATGATGCTACACAGTCTGAGATAGGCAGTGAAAGGAACTGTAACTGGGCAAATCCAAGGGGAACACGGATAGGAAGAGTATCAGCCTGCAAATGGGAAGGCATCCCAGACTCAGTACTCAGCCATTCAGTTTTACATCCAACCAAATGGCAGTGACTGATACCACCCTCTGTGGCCACTCTCCTTTGCCAAGGACCTGATCAGAGGTACTTAATACACGGATGTTCTTGTTGAACAATAGCCTTTCTAGCAGTACAGTAGCATTTTTTTGGAGAAGTCCCACCCTAAATACTGATCAAACGCAATCTGCTTCGCTCGATAACAGCAGCTCCATTATAAAATCTGTCTCATGCACCAATTTTGCCTTTTCTATCCCCGTCATGAGCTCATCAGTAACCAGCTAAGCAGAAACTTGATTAAAAATGTGAAAAAAAGAAGATTTTCTCCTCTACAGGCAGATTTAATGCAAGAGCTGTTTTGAGCTCCTTCCCACAACAGGTTTTCACAACTTGTTGCCTGAAATCACTCACACAGAAAGCTATCTAAACACAAGCTGTGCTGCCCAGTCCAGTATCTGTTCCTGCCACTAATACATCAACTTATCTCAGCATCCCAGCATCTCTTCAATGGTTTTAACACCTGGCAAAGATTTATGCAGAGGGGACTCACGGTCAAATATCAACATGCAATTTACAAGCAACATTTCAGAGAGATTCTTGGAGGAGGCAGAGATCTCAGTTTATGGCACGAGTGTTTGATTACTACCCTCTCAACATAGCCCCTTCAAAACAAAAGACAATTATCAGATGTAGAACTGAATGTGGAATAGCCCAGGAGTGCCTGGAATCAGCAAAAATCACCCACTCACAACAATCTGTACTACTGTAGCATTAGGGAAGTAATCCCTCTCTCTGTGTGCAGACACCCGAGGAGGAGGGCACCTCATGCATTTGCTTCATTTTTTTCAATACTGCTGCCGAAGCCTCTTCACTCACTTTCTGTTCTGACCATGTACGACTAGTGTACAGCATCTCTGGGAGCCTTCAGGACTCGGTCAGATCCCTGTTCCAAACACGCTCTATCTGACCACCGAATTTAATAAAACTTGATGGAATGAATTATTTTTGAGGCCAGCATTCCGAGGGCTGACATTGTCTTGATAATGATAAAAGAAATCATGTACATACTGGGTTTTCTCTTCTCCTTTGAAATGTAATCCTGGGGCTGTGTGTAAAGAAGTAATTGTATTTGAAAAAGAGGAATTGAACCATGTAAAGTCAAGCTTTGAGAAGCTCTTGGCACAGGCAGAGAAGATTGGAATCAAAGTCTGAGGCACAGGAAAGGCCTGACAGTGAGAGACAGAAGACAAAAGGTGAGCTGGAGAGTCGCAGAGGTCACAGGAATAGCATCGTCGACAGAGGAATGAAAACACAGACTGAAAGAAAAAAACTTATTTGAGAGATGTATGTGTTCATCTCTGTACACAGATTTCTGCATATTTACCTACCCTCACTTCACCTTGATTTTCATATGCCCATCTGTCTCTACAACCAAACTGCTTCCCTACTCCTTCTCTTCTAGCCTCCTGCTTCCTTCTCTCTATACCTCCCTCTCTTTCTAAACTTGCTCTTCCAGTGCCTCTCTGCTTCCTCTGCAAAGTGTTTCTCCCTCCTATCATCCATGCAATCCATCACAAGCCACATTTATAGCTCTCTGGACACAATGAAATTCCAGTTCTCTGCACAAAAATAATCACTTCTTTTCATGTAATCTCAGCATTATTCATTTCAAAGGGAGGGAAGTAAATTTAATGATTTTTTATAAATGGTGGTATTTTAAAAATAAATGAACAGGGTGCAACAGGACTTTATTAAAATACAAAGAAATTAGCAAGGTCTCATTCCCTTCAATTATTAACAACGTACTTGTTCTCCAGAAAAGTCTCCATGAAAATTTAAAACAGATTAAGACAGTTGTTCACTTAAAACCGCTCAGTTAATCTGTGAGAAATGTTTTATTCAAAGGCATTACATGAATACTGCAAAGTTTGATATGCGATAATCCATCACTCACGTGGCACAAACACGGAGATCGATAAAATGCTATGTCAAGAGGCGAGGCGAACATGGCATCTTTGGAGGATTTCTGCACGGAAGGCTTGTTTCAATTCATGGGATGTCCAAAATCAATACTAAGTCGTAGATTTTACAAACTGGATGCCTTTTTGTTTTTCCATTTATAACTCTGCAGTCTCAGCTCACATTAGGAGGCTGAAATGGCATGAGTTGGAAGGAGAAAACTGTGTCTCAAAAGCTTTAGTATAAATTTTCATTGTAAGCAAGGAGACAGTTTTTGGCATTGAGTTTGGGAATGGCCAAATCACAGGGGTTTTTGGAAAACTCCTACAAAGTGAGCCCAGAAGGACATCTGGATGTGGATTAGAAGTCATATTGGACTTCTCTCCAAAACCAAGCTCAAAGCAAGGTGAAAAGGTCTGGCCTAAGCCACAGGAAGAATGGAAAACCATCTAGGAAACACGCATCTGCATCTGTCTGCTGCAGCCAAACGCAGACCAGGTGAGGTGTTTCCTTACAAGCTACAAGTAGTACCAGCAGGACTGGTACCAGCAGGACTGCTACCAGCAGGACTGAGCGCCTGCTTGAACCTGCTTGCTTTAGGGCTTGAACTCCAACTTGAACAACCCTAATTTTACTGCTTTCATCGTTTGCATCATGGTAGGGTCAAAAGATAGCCATCTGACACCAGGCTAGCAGAGCATATGGATGTTGCTTTTGTTCTGAGAAAAAAAAAAAAAAACAAAGGCCAAAACACGGAAAAGAGAGGAAATCTAGCATAAAAGGAAAGCGATTTGCACATGGTGCCCATTGTACCAGTTAAGCTTTGAGTACAAGGGGTGCTTTTAGCCAGCATGACTTTTGTCGAGGCCATGCATAAGGTTTATTTCTGTTTTTATTTGAACAAAAGAATTCTTGTGAAAGCCTGTTTCTTTATGATGCATGGTGTAAATGCACAATACTCAGAATGACGTGGCTAGGAACCAGTGCAAGCCCACAAGCTCCAAGGGTAGAATTTGAGGGATACAGTCACTGGGTTTCCCACTCCCTTACTCCTCACTTCCTTTCTATGTTTCTGCAATTACTGTGCTTTCCAAGGTGAGATTAAGTGAGAACAAGGCTGCTGATCTAAGCACACAGATTAGTTTTATCTCTTAAGGATAAGGCTATTCGGCTCATGATAGTCTGTTATCTGTATTCATAATGAGCAGAGATGTAATGGAGAATCACCAGACTGCAGTGAGTAGCCCAAGTGAATTGTAAGCAGCGTCTGTGTCTGTTTAGCTTGCTCTATGGTCTGATAATACCAGACTGGGCGAAGAGACGCCAAATAACTCCCAGTACAGCAAGGACACAAAGCCACATGTCTGAGCCACTGCATCCAGGGACAGAAGCAGTTGGCCTCAGCTAGTCTAAGCCTAGGAAAAGAAGAAAGAAACGGTGAGGAGACAGGCAGCCATTCTTTACTTAAGTAACAAGACTGGTGACACAGAGTACTGAAATACGGACAAGCTACCACAAGGTAAGATGCAAGAGAAGACCATGTCTGGTCATACTGTTATGGAGCTACTGATGGAAACAATAACTGCTACGTCAAACTGGCTTGAAGGCAGAGGGAACCCAAAAAGATTATAATACAAATGATTTTGTTTCTCTCTGGGTAGCCGGAACAGACCTGCATTGTAGTGGTTGGCTGGGTGAAACAGGGGTCTTGGTAACATGACCTTCCACATCCTGCTTAAGCATTTCACGGCTCTCTATACCTCAGTAAGTGGAATAATTCCTTCCCACCGCTTAACAGCCCAGATACATGGTTTAAGTGCGAACAGTAGGGAATTACTTGCATGGAAGATGTGGATTCTTTTGCAGTTTCTCTAATCCACTACCAAAACTTCTACCACGGCTCAAAATTGCTCTGTGCTGGTGTGTAGCGACTGTGAACTCTCTCTCCTCCTACAAACCTGGGCAGAGCAGCAATATGGAGGAAGGAACACCTACAAGCACACAGGGCTTTTAAGTGCCTGTAAGAGCATCTCTGCTTGATTAAAGAAGTGTTCATGTTAATCATATCTTGTGCCTAACGAACTAACAAAAATTGCATCAAGCAGTGACTCTTTTATGTAATGTGCTCACCCATGATACAAACCCCTGCAAGAAAAATAAACAACCATTTGAGGCACCTCCTTCTCTCACTTGAATGACAGATCTTGGAAGGTTAAAATTAATGCAGTGTTTCAAAGCTACCAGTGAAATACTTATTACAGAGTGCTAATACCTTCTTCTGCTGAGGGGAAACGCACAAACATATAGATAAGGAAATGAGAGAGAAGTATAGACAAGAACAGTGTCAGCAGTGTAAGAATGCCCATTTTATCAGCTTTTCTTCCTGTGCGCAGTGAATCCTAGCTCTAGTGAGGGTCTTACCTTGTAAAGAGGCAGCTTCATCTAACTAGTGAGTCCCGGGGTTTGTCCTGACCTTTCATCATTTCTGATATGTTCATTGCCATGAATACCTATTCCTGGCTCTGTTTCTGACTCACAACATGAATTTGGATATATTTACTTCATTTTCATTTAACATTTTAACAAGCTGAGATCACTGATACGAATGGAGCACTTTGAAATTCCTGGATGAAAGTAAGAGAATCACTTCTGCTATAAAAGATGACTAAATTTGTGAATGAATAAACCTAGGGTCAGATAACATATTGGAAAGATATTTGTAAGAGATAATGGAGCATTTATTTATAGAGCCATCAGAAGGCCAGACCTGGTCTTCTTGTAAATGGAAGCAACAGTCCATTTCTTTGGGCTCTGGGCCAGTTCACAGAAAGGCTGACACATTATTAAAAACAGAATAGGTCTATTTTCCATTTCTCAGAGCAGGCTTTTTCATTGCCATAGGCTTCTGCTTCCCTGTGCAGCTTTTCCCCCGATGATCTGATATGGTTCTGCAAGGTATTACTGTGCTCTTGAGCTGAAGACCGCATCCAGAAAGGACCGTGGAGAATTTCTCATGCTTCTTTGTTGCTTTTACACAGGATTTTCTTGTCAATTTTTGCCCTAGCACCTTGAACACTGGTGGCAGACCAGTTTTTTGCTTGTTTTTTCTGTGCCAAGCAACCATGTAGTTTCTGAGACCTGATCAGCTGGTCCCCTTTAAAAGTCAGTTCAGAGAAACGCAAGGAACTGTGACCTGCAAGGTCTGACCAGTCGATCTTATTATCCTAAATGAATGCTCAGTGTTGAGAGTAGCTAAGAATCCTTATTCCTCAGTACACTGCTGTGGATCTGCCTAAAAGCAACTGCCTAAGGATGTTCTGGCTCTCATCTTTGCCTGGGAATCAAAAGTATCCAGTGGGCAAGGATTATCAATAAACACCGAGCTGCGGTGCTCTGTTTGCTATCTCTTTATCAATTTTTGCCTGCTTTTGCTGATGAAGTTGCTTTGGTAAGTAGTAATAAGTCCATTAGACAAGCATGACACTCCATTATCCCCCATATCTTCTATGCCTGGGGATGGGAGAAGCGGCAGGACGGTAAAAGATTTTGCTCTTTTCCCTGGGCTAAATCACCAGCTTTTAGGAAGCGAGCGGATGGCTTGGAAGGAGAAGGGGGAGCGTGCTGCATTGTAGAGCACTTCCCTTGCATATCACCAGATTGTATTTGCTTAGCAATCGTGCACCATCCCTAACTCACGGGTGTACACCAGTCCCACTGCATTAGTTTGGTGATGTCAGTGACATGAAAATGCACAGAGCTCTCAATTTCATCTCAGGTTCAAAAGCCCCCATGGAGGACCTTTCCTAACGGAGAACCTCCAGCCTCACGGTCAGAAGACCGCAACTGCCAAATCAAAGTGGCCAAGGGCAAGACGAGTGTTTCCATACTGCATAGTTGTGGAGCTGAAAGCACGTTCAGGGCTGAGCCACAAAGCAGGAAGAATCCTTTCAGACGGGAATGCAGCAGGCACTCACAAACAACTTGCTGCTATTGCTTTTGCAGTTTTGCTGAAGTCCTCGTAATTTTTGCAGGCACTTCTGCTGCAGTGCAGCTATTTCAGCCTGGTCAAAGGCTAAAAAACAGCCTGATGGTAACATATTGTGGTCCCTTTGTTTGTGTCAGGGAAGATTTTTTTCCTTGTTATATTGTTATTGAAAAAGAATGATACTGCACAACATCTCTAGATTTAGGGAATCTGTCTGCCCATTCAGCTCAGCCTAAGCCCATCCAATCTACCCATCCACATGTAGAGATATTCAGAAACCACTTGAGAGCTGGAAAGTGAGAAAGTAATAATTTTCTAACCTGCAAAGATGTTGCTGTGCACAAGGTTAACTGCAAAAATTCATCTTCACTGAGCAATGTTTTACTCTTGGGGTTTTCAAGGTTGGGGACTGGGCTGCCTGGACACTGTATCATTTTTATCATGGCACCTCTTAATTTTTCGTTTTACTGTTAGCACTTGCCTTTTTCCCCTCCCTCCCTTTTAATTTTCAACCTTTTTCTAAAACGGTGCTGATTTATTTGGCCTTTCCATACCTCTCTCCCTCCCCTCCTCTCCATTTAACTCTCCATAGGAAGAATGATTTTAAAGCAGTGGAAGTGCTCCTACCCTGGACAGACAGAATTGGTTAGTGATTCGGA
>NW_010432680.1:17985-22310 GCF_000710305.1 Buceros rhinoceros silvestris | reverse complement strand
TTGGAAGAGCTCAGATGCTATGGTAACAGAGGCCACCAAGGTATTCAGACAGATATGATAGCTGTCATTTTCTTTTCACTCCCCATTCCATGCATTTCCTTTGGCAAGGGCTGCCTTTGAATTTTAATTTCAGGAAACCTCAATTTTAAGTGCACGTGGTTTCATGTTACAAGGAGGGGTGTGTGTGTTTTTGTTTCTTACCGTAAGTTTGTATATCCAAATTACCAGGTATTGGAAACATCCTAAGGTTTGATTTTCTTCTAAACAAGCAGAACTGACAATCTGATAAATTTCAGTGATTTCCACACCAACAGATGCTCTTCAAAATGACATCTAGTGGGTAAATTCCAGGTGGCCTGGGATTGCACTGAGAGATCACTGCACAGCTAGTGAAAGTCTGAACACCTTTCATCCTGTATCAGAAACACTCACAGACCTTAAATGCTTTTACTGCTTCTCCTGGTTTTATGTGCACAGGAAGATTGTAAGAATGACTGTAAAGAAACTAAAACTTCACTAAAAAAGGAGAGCAGATTATGCATCAAACTGCCTGTTCTGAGCCTTTGGCTGATTAGGAAGTTTAAACATTTAACCTCTTCCAGTTTCGTTACTTCCTCAACCAAAAGAGATTCCCTGCAGAGGGATGGGATGACTTACAGTATTGCCCATCCTGATTTCTATTTCCAGTCCTTACGCCTCAAAGCAGTGTTGGCTGGCTGACTGCTCCAAGTGTTGAGCTATCTGACACCAAACTGAGTTTTTAAAGTTCAGTTAAATTTCAAAGAGGTTTGCAAGTAGGAGAATAACTCTTTTTAAAGTAACTTAGCTTGAATTTCTCAACAAATAAATTAATCTGTCCACTCACTAAACTTTGCTGTCAACCTTCCCTCAGTTTCCCTCAGCCTCTACCTTTGTAAATCTTTTCCATATTAGCTTTGACAGTGTTCTCATCCTAGCTGTTACCTGAATCCCTCTGGAAGTTGAAAAGCTTTAGAATCTCATTAGCACCCAAGATGAAGTCAAATCCCAGTTTCAAAATTCTCCCCATGCTCTGCAATGGATTAACCAAGTGCAGGATAAATCCCCAGCACCCTGTGCTGAGCCTTCTTCTATGGATTTTGGATAAGAATGAGTTAAAAAAACAGAGCTGCAATTCCAGTGTTGCACGTCTGCCATGGGAGCATATTCACTGCTTGGGATAATTCCTCTGAATTGAGCAGCACTAACCCAGGGATGAACCTAGCCTACAAGCCGTATGATGCTATGCACTGTAAATCCCCCTTCTCATTTCTTGCGCTGGCTCCGCAATATTTATTGTCTGGGCTGGTGAAGCAAGGAGCAGTGTCACATGTTCAGGACACAAACACGCTGTCAGGAAGCCTTATGTCTGATGGCCTGGTTGACTAGAATGGGGACTCAGATATTAGCAGCTTTTATCTACAAGGGGAGGGAAAGCTCCATTTCCAGGATAGAAGGCATTATATTGAAATGATCCATCACAGCTGATGTACCCAGATGGCTTTACGAATGAGAGACAGGAAATGGATTGCCCAGTTCACTGCATATAAAGCAACAAAGCTGAGAAGTAAATCCTCATGCTATTGGATCTTGTTTCCTGAACAGGAGATACACCATATCCGCTGCTGGGAAACAATGGCATAAAATAAAAATAAAAATTGAGAGTTATACAAATGACTTCCTCATATGACTTTAAGCATCAGTACACCTCTGATGAACACAACAAAGACCAAGCGGATAGACAGGCAAAAAAGAAAAAAGGGCTAATCTTCAATGCCTGAACTAAAGGAGAAACTGAACTGACCTCAGCAGAGAGCAAGCACTGGTCAAGCACACTGGTATCCAGGTTCTGTTTCCACTCATTTTCATGAAGTGAATCTAGACAAGTGAATCTAGACAGTTGATAGCATGCTTCGAGATTCCTCCAGAGGAAAGCTGCTCTGGAACACTGGCTAAATGTCATTACTGCCTTGTCATGCTTTCTGTGTTTTTTAAGGTGATTTCCTGCTAAGACTCTGGTATTAAACAAAATTATACTAAGCACCATCGTGAGGTTACTCTATATATTTCATTCTTAACATTAAAACTCATCTGCCATGTCTGTTGATTGGTTTGTCCATTTAATTAGTTACAATGGCTGTATGAGCTGGGAGTCTGTGTCTGTCAGCATGACAAATTAGCATATCCATAACGCAAATGACAACCTCTCGACTTTCAGGACACCATCACATATAAGTATTAAGTGACAGACTCCATTATTACATGGCAATTGCTGTCTCCCTGCTTCTGAGTTCCTGCTCTACATCCTTCTATCTTGAACCATGTCAAAGATGTGTCTGCAAATTGATTTCAGATTTAAACCTACTCTGGCTGATACAACCCACAGAACATTTTCAACTGCCTATCAGACTTCACTAAAGTTCAGTGTGTCACAGGTCACAACCAGGTTCTGAACGTGGCCACCGCCGTCCTCACTGGAGCATGCCTATCCGGCTCAAACCTTCTTGCTGGCAATGGCCAGGATTCAAAAGCAAATACAAGAGAATAATAACAGGAAAATACTGAATAACTGGACCACAGGATAAGCATCTTCCTCAGTACTGCCATTTGGATGCTGGCTGATAACCTGAGGCGCAACAGTGATACGGTGACAATAAACTCTGAAAGAAGTCCTATTCTCTCCACAGGGAGCAATGAGCCATCTGCCAGGACTCTGGTGTGATACGGCTGGAACTGCGGGCTATGTTGATAATATCTGAAAATCGCTATTGGCTAACTCTCGGAAAGAGAGGCTCTCTAGTGTAACCGGGAATTGTTAAGCTCGGTATTATCGCCATCACTTACCTAGCAAGGGAAAAGAATTTCTCAGTTGTACGAGGGAGGCCTACCACAGCACTCCCTTCTGGCTTTAAACCACACACATAGTAGCTGTGCCTGCTCCTGGTTCGGCACCTCATGGTTAAGGGCTTCAGATGGGGAGCTGGCAACTGTAGGAGCTCCTAAAGGAACCTCTATGCAAAAATGAGGGCAATGCTTATCTTGGCCACAGAACGTTGACGAGGATCCTGTATTTAGTTAAATAATTAGGTCTAGGTCTTTCCCTCTTGTAGCACAGAGTTACACAGAAAGGTAAGTCTTAGGTTATTACTTTCATCCCTTGAGATCATAAGCGCTCAGGGACAAAGCCTCTTGTCCTAATTGCAGTAAGGTCAGTGGAGTTACGATGCTGATGCCCTGGCTCTGTGTTCAGCCCTGATGCTAAGCAGTTGCAGGTCTCTACGTGCACTGCCCACAAATCACCCTGCTCACTATGTGGAGAGGTCCTGTACTAAGCATTTGTTCCCCCTGCACTTGCCTTCAGTGCCCCACTATTTCTGCTCACTTGGCACGCCCTCCTGGCTGGCTGCTCCCCGAGCCTTTTCTGCTTTACCACAGAGCAAGCATTAAAGGAAAGAAAGACGCAAAATCTTCCATGTTTTCTGAGTTGCCTGAATTCCCCCAGCACTAAGGTGTGCAGATGCCTACGTTTCCCCAGCATTCCCTCCAGTGACTGCACTCAGCGCTTTTCTAACACAGAGCCAAGGATTACTCTAGTGGAATTACAAGAGACGAGGCAACTCCGTCTCTGCAGAGAAAACAATTTCACAGAAGACTACACTAGGTTAGGACGGGAAGCAGGGACACAAAGGCAGTGAAAAAGAAGCTGATCTCTCCTCGGCTTGCCAGAAAGAAGAGCCAATTAGGGTAAACTGCATCCGGAGTATTTTTTTTTTTTTCAAGAACAGAGAGGCATGGAATTGTGAGGTGATTTGATTCCACATAACTCTCTTCGCCAGTTTAATTACCATTGTATCTCCATCCATCCCTTTCCTGGGCACTTTATTCTTAATATTGCTTTTCACTCGTCCCACAGAAAGCTTATTCTGCTTAGATGATGAAGGAATGGGATATGAATGAAAGAGCATGGTACACAGGTACCTGAGGAAGTCAGTGCACCTTAGCTACTAATTCCACAGCTGACTTTGGACAAAATACACATTCTTTGTACTTAAGAAGCTAGTGACAGAAAGGATGGGACTTTATTCTTAATATTGCTTTTCACTCGTCCCACAGAAAGCTTATTCTGCTTAGATGATGAAGGAATGGGATATGAATGAAAGAGCATGGTACACAGGTACCTGAGGAAGTCAGTGCACCTTAGCTACTAATTCCACAGCTGACTTTGGACAAAATACACATTCTTTGTACTTAAGAAGCTAGTGACAGAAAGGATGGGCTTTGCTGTGGTCACGCACAACTGAAATCAG
>NW_010432680.1:0-17882 GCF_000710305.1 Buceros rhinoceros silvestris | reverse complement strand
AGGAAACCAGACTAACCCAGGTTGGAAGCAGTTGGATAAGAAGTGACAATTATTGGACCAATGCAAAAAAACCCCAAACCTTATGAAATATCTTGCTTTTATATTGTACATCGCACTGCTCAAAGCACAAGTTTGGAAAAAAACTTGACTTAGCATCTGTAATTCAGAGGGACAAAACCAGAAGCCTATAGCTCTGTATTGTCACCCAAACCTGTACTCCAGCTCCAAGTTGTCCATCACCCATGCTTTGCAAATGCAGGCAGCTGCTTAGCTGCAGGCTTCCTTCATTCTCCAGAAAGCTCCTGAAACAAACTCAAACCCTAGCACAACATCCACCATAGCTCCATGCAACCAGGTGGCATCAGCCTGGTCAGGGACAGTCACAGACCTGCTGCGGATGGCAACTGCGTGTTCCACAATTCTCAGCCTCCTCAAACCTGGCAAGGAGCCACATTTCAACTGGCTTACACAGCCTTAGCCTGCTTTCTTCAAGTAGTTAACGCAGACAAGTAGAAACTCACAGAGATTAAATTCTCAGCATCTAAGAATGGCTTAAAGAAACTTCAAATGAATAAACTCCCTCAGTGCTGGAAGAGGGATCAGCAGTGTTACAGGGCATTAGAAAGAAAGAAACACACCCCGTTCTCTGTGTCCCTTGCAGACATTACAGGCATGATTTACAGACACAGAGTTTGTATGAATTTCTGGAAAACTACACCCAGGAGCCTAAGCCTTACCTTTCCGTGAGAATTAGGAACAACTCAAGTGAAATCCATGATGTGTGAAACATACATAACAAAATAAATCAGTGGTTTTGTATCGTGGATTTTTTTTCTTTCTTCTTTCCTTGATCTCATGAAGTGAAATACATTTGAAGAAGCATCTCAGTTCTCCGGGGTTCCCACTGGCTCCCACGGCAATGTTGTACAGCTGGAATATATTTCTTGTGTGTGTGTATACAAAGAACAAAATAAAGCTTTGAGGTGGAAAACCACATGACAACTGATGACCTGCAATGACAAAGGGAGCGCAGGAAATGGAAAGAATGCAGGGACCTTTGGGAAATCGGTTTTCTTCCTGTATTCCTTGTACCATACTCTCAGATGGTACTCTCAGAGAGACCCTCAGATGCACCCTCTTTTATAAAGGGATGGCAGCACAACCTGGGGGACAGTGCTATTCTACATCTCAAGAAAACTGCTCTTTTCTCGTCTCTGTCTGGGGCCTGCTGGCCTTGTGCAAGTTAAACCTTCCTCTAGTTCTCCATTTGGAAAATGAAGATAATGATCCTGACATCCTGACCCTTATAAAGGTGTTCGCAGTAGGTGGACAGAATGTGCAATCTAAAAGCTTGCTAGTACCACTGTAATACAAATAATGGTAGTAACAACAAGACATTTTGTTTTCCTCCCTTCCTGAACTTCCTCCCACACACCATTCATGCCAGACTCCCTCCGTGCTCTCAGCTCCTGCAGCCTATCAGTTTCCAGCCAGAGATACTGACAACAAAAATAAAACATTTTAACACACGAGATCTCTCTCTCCTCTCCCCTCCCACCATCCTTTCACGGCAGGGGCGAATGATCGATATTTGAGATGTACATCTCCAGCTCTCTCTCCGAGCTGTGATGCTTGCTGGCAAAGGAAAGGTGGTGATGAAGCTCTAGCGCCATTGCTCACCGATATGATTGATGATGGCTGTGCTGGAGACTGGGAGGAGATTGGTTTCTGGGGCTGATTGATAAAGTCTATCATGCAGCATGAAACAGCTGGGAAGAAAAATAATGGGCCATCTGATTCTTGCTAACAGTGAATATTTAGTGAGAAAACCTTACTGAGGGTATTTCCTGATTACTTTCTAATTGTGGAAACCTGGGTTTAGATATGAAAATCACTAGGTTTTCTCTTTGTTTAAGCAAGATTGTCTGACCCGTTAATTAGGCAAAGGTCTGTTTACGGGACATCACAGGAAGCCACAAACCCTCCTTTCCACGGGAGTGCTGAGCTAGACTTTGGGCAGTCCTGCTCAGCAAAGGGAAGACCCCGTCAAAGAACCCATTTCAGGAGTTCACTTTCTCTAGTAGCAAAAAACCGCATGAATTAATGATCGGATGGGAGACAGATAATGCTGAGATTGAGGGTTTAGTGTGTTTTCATGTATATTTCATACACCTGTTTGCTTTTTGATGTTTAAAGCTCTTTGATTATCCTTTTTAATCCCTTTTTCTAGATTTTCTTATGTGCCAGTTTTAGCCCTGATTTCAACTCGCACGCAGGAGCAGGTGAGCTGTTCTTCCACAACTAACAAAGACACACTAGGCAGAGGACAGCAGAGGATCTTTAGACATTGTTTAAATTTGCACCAGTGGCACATGACGTTCTTTGATCCGGAGTCACCTTGACTGTCTGCTGGAATGGTCTGGTCACTCTATGTGGCTGAGAAATGCAAACCATTGCAGAAGAAAACTGCAAATACTGTTGTATCTTTCAAATTTACTTTCATAATGTAAAATTGTGTGATAGATGCTAACTGTACACAGAAACATGCAATTAATATTCCCTGGGTAGTGGTACAAGTGATTGCTCACCTAACAGCGCCACCAAAAAGGTCTTCAGTTGCTTTGCCAATACCGAGTTTGCAGAGCTGCTTCCCGCTCAGCCATGAACTTGGCAAATACATGTGGAAACACAGGGACTTTGCCCCTGGAATGGGTGAACTCCAAGCATACAGGAACTCGGTAGCTGTGCTGCAAGCAGCTTCAGCGATGCAAAAGCAAGAGGAATTACCAAAATCAACACGAAACTAATCTCTTTAATCCTGCCATTTTTTTAAACAAGATTAAATAATTGATACTCTGTCAGAAGTGGACCGAATCCATGGAGGGGAGATTAATAGTGAATGAGAATGCTTCTCCCTCTCTGTACAGGAAAGAACGGCAAAGTCATAAAACAAATCTTTTGCACCCTGCAACTGGCATAAGGTAAGTAAAATGCCGGTGAATTTGCTTCTTCGCTTTAGATTTCAGACACCATCTGACCAGCAGCGTGGTGAGGAGAGAGGAGGCTTCCAGCTGTGCCAACTTTGTTCTTACAGGAGATAGGAACCAGGGAATACTGGAATCAAAAGGAAAGAGGAAAGAAGCCACCTGGAAATCTATATTAAGAATCTCCCTCCGTGACCCTGAGCTTTACGGGTATTAAGGGTTGGCAGCATCCCTCTTGCCCTCTCTCCTGCGCTTCCTCTGCTTCCAGCTGACAGTTTTTGGCTTTCCTGCTCTCTTCAGCTTTTTGCCATGTATTGGGCTGAGAAGTCACTGAGACACTTGCCACACTGGCATCATCGTGTTGCAAATCTGTTGATCGTAGCATTTGGCCGACCCCTGAGAGACGATCAAAGCCGATGGCTCCAGATTGCCTTGCCATACTTTCCCAGTGATGATCCTTCAACAAGATAGGGTTTGGCTCTCTGGAGCCAGGCAGATCATAGGAAATGCAATTCATTAACCTTGCCTGGGGCAAGGCTGGCAACATGTGCAACCCATAATACAAAATGGCAGTTACAGTGGAAAGGGGAGACACAACTGCAGACAGAGCATGTTCCACCGTGCTAGTGCTTCACTTTTTCAGTCATGTTAATTCAGATTAAATAAGACATTCATGTCCATATCTACAAAGGCATTTAGATCCTCAAATGCTGCTGCATTCAGCTTCACTTTGTCACCTTTGTGAGTCTGGGTCTTACTCATTATTATTCCTGCAATAGGCTTAATGCTGAAAAGGTCCCTGTTCACATCAAAGTTACTACATTGCTCACTCTCTTACCAGTCATGACTCTGCTCTGTCTTCATATATGGTCCTCACTGCAGTCACATCTGAAGCTTTCCATGCAAGTTAAAAGCCAGGAGCTCTGTTTTTGACTCACTCTTATCTCCCATTCAGAAGCAGGATCATTATCTTCAGTATACCTATAAAAATAAGAACTGTGAGTTTACTCAGGAAAAAAGCAGCCTCTCTCTATGATAAGTAGCAATGCCAGGTCAGACTAGCAGTTACAAAATGCAGCAGAAGGAAAAGAAAGGAAACATAAATCACAGCAGAATCCCAGCCTGATGCTCAGGAGATGTGCTGGAACGGTGCCTTGGAGCCTTATGCCAAATGGCTGGGTTTTGCTAGGACAGTGTGTGGGACTGTGCTAAGGGTAATGCTTCCTTTAGAATTTCATATAAATAGACAGAGTTTTATTAACCTGCTCCAGAGATAGCTAATAAGGATCATCTCAGACAAGCAAAAAGGAAATGAATAACAATTTACTGTATTATATAAGCACGATGATAATTGATACTACTTTACACTAAAATAACAGTCGGCATCCAAAAATCTAAGAAAAAAAAAAAAGGCAGAAAGCACTCATTCATCAATGACCTGGTCTTTAGCAGCACTTCAGCATTATTACACAGTTTGTTCAGCTGGGCAACTTTTTGGGCCACAGGAAAAGATGAGACTTGCCCAAAGACACATAGCTCACAGCTGACAGGGTTGCAAAAAACAGCCCAAGGTCCGGCGTTCAAAGTCTCACAGTGATTAATGCCTAGTGGAGGCCATTATGCTCATACCACTTAACAAAGGCCATCAGCTTTACGTCTGTGATCCCTAGACCGAGCCCGGTAATTGTGCTTTCTTTAGTGCCAGTCTCTTGAAGAACTGAAGATGAATTAGGTGGCAGAACAAGCCATGTGTTAGGTCTAATGGTTGCGACCAATCACTCTGAAAAGTGTCCCTGAAAACAGGGTTTCTCTTGGGTTGGGAGGCAGTATCAAACGTTGCCTTTACGTCCACAAAAAGCGCGCAGCACGGACACTGCAGTAACGGCAGTATGGAGCAAGGCTGCTCGAGAGTGAGCTGGCAACCGGCACTGATACCCAGTGGCAATTTACAGGGCTAGGCAGCCACTCTGGTATACTTGAGTTAACGTAACACCGATCCTGCTGACTGCTGACTGACAGCCTCCTCCATCACGCATGGCAACCGCTGAGAGACTCTGCAGCCGTGTGGTTCTTGCTGCCTGCCATCAATCTCTACTGCAGGAGCCTCACAGCACAGGCACAAGATTCTTGTGCCAATGGAGAAATCAGCTCCCAGGTCAGACAGGAAACAACACAGAACCTGCTGCAGGTAACAGGGACTGACGTCACTGGGAAAATCAGCAAACCGGCACTGAAAGATTGGGAAGAGTCTTAAATTCTCTAGCAACAGATGAGCAAGCGTGTTTTCGGCGCAGCTCTGCGCCTCCCCGAGGGTTCCTAAGAGATGGTCTCACACACATCCATTAAAGGGGCTGCTATTTCGGATGGCAGGGAGACAGAGGATACTTGGCCCTGGGTTGAGAACATTATTATTTCCTGATCATTAATACTTCGAGTGGCTTCTTGCAAGCTGAAATATTGTAGAAAAATGTGAAATGCATAAGGAACAGGGCACAAGGTCACTGTAAAAAATTTTTCACCCAGGGACTGATTCCAGGCCATGTGGTTTATGGGATGTCTTAAAGATACAAGGGCCTGTCTTGAAGACACATTATCTGCCCAAGTCTCTCCTATACACAAATGCTAACATAGCTCTTCTGGGACATACTTTTTGACTGCAGAGTTTCCAGTGCTTACAGAGGTACAGATGCTTACAGATGTCTCTGGCAATATTTGGTGCTGTTTCTGAAAAACCTTAGCTCCCAGAGTCATTAGATTACCTGAGACGTTTGGCTTTCAGGCAGAATAGCTTACAGACACAAATTCCAGAGATTTAAACCTTTGCAGGTAAATACCAAAGACCTGGCTGCTTCTCCATCTTTTTTTTAATTTTAGGATTAGTGGGAATGGGTAATAAGCCTGATTTTTCAGTGCTTTAGGTTAGCAGCTGCAAGGGTCCTTCTCACATAGACTGGCATGTGCTTGTTAAACGCATCAGTTAATTGCAGCTCATGGGTGTCACGCAGGGAGAATAACAGCCTTTGAAGCAACCATGGTTCCACTCATTCTCAGCCAAAAATGGATGCCGGCTGTCCTGAAGTAGCACTGAAGTCATACGCGCTGAAAATCCTGCAACTCTGATAGGAGAATAATTGCCTGCTCTCTCAGTACTAATATATTTTTGGTTTCTGGTTGGCTGCATTTGCATCTGGCTTTGCAGACTGCCTTCCCCTGGAGCGTCTTTATCGGATTTGCTTGGTCTCATGACTTACTGCATTTTTTAAACTAAGTTCTAAATAACTAAAATAAGCCTCAAGATGGCTCAGTTTGCTGGAGCAAACCAAGGTAGAAACAGGAGTATGGGGTAGATCCAGGCAGCCCAGGTGTGACATGAAGAACCTGGAATACACTCCAGCCTGAACGATATGTCACTGGAAGTGTTGGAGCTGCTCTTGCCTCCCTCACAGACCAGCACAGAGCCCTGAGCACAACCAAAGCCCACGGCACAAACACTATAAATAACATTAATGGGGCCACTGCTGGTGACATCAGAGTAGAAATTAGCAAAACTGGCAACTGCAAAGCAGCAGCAAACTGAAATATTTTCACCATGAGTGCTTTCTGGAAACGGTCTTTTATCTCAGAAGCTGAGTCAGAGGCAAGTAATGGGGCATACAACTCGCCCCCGCTCTGCCTGCTATTGTGGGACTGTCACTTCTGCCTCATTGCAGGACAGAAGGAATTTCTGAGAGCCATTTTCAGCCCATCACCTCAGACTACAGAAATTTTAATCTTAGGACAATGTACATATTCAGATGGCACAGGAAAAATGGTTTCTGTGGGTATGCCGTGAGTCACAGTTTGGGGGGTGCGGGAAGACAACAGTGCCAGCTCTTTAATACAGTGTCAAGACACTTGCTGCAGTGGCTTCTCCTCACACGGGAGGCATTGCAAAAGCTACCAGCAGAGCCCCACTTTTCTGTGCCCCACAGCACCTCCTGGGAAGGGACCAGCCTCATTGCTGCTCTGTGCCGCTCCACAATTAGGACACCCTATCCTGCATCATCTTGTGTCAAGTGGAGCCAGAGCAGCCTGTTCAGGACTCCTCTCCCTTTCTCAACAAGCTCCTCCAACAAAATCTTAGTAGCAAAACTGTTTTACTGCCAAGGTGTCATTCTGCTGGGATTAAAACTGCTCCTAGCCTTCGGAAGGTCCTCCTGGATAATAAAGGCTGTGTAATAAAACAGTCTGTTAATTTTACAGCTAGAGTATAAGTATGAATTGTGTAAGAAAGCTCTTGGAAGCAAACCAGACTTTGCTGAATTGGCTATGAGTGCTTTCAGCACAGCCACAAAATAGCCAGGAAGCAAAGAAAGTGCAAATTGGGCAAGGAATGTCCCGATGCAGAGTGTGCTTCACCACTGCCACAAGAAGAGAGTGACATAGGCTTGCTTAATCTAGAGAGAGTGAAGTGCGCAGGAGCTAAGGACAACAGCACTACAGCTAAGCAGCTAATTTTCCAGCATCTCAGGCAGGCTTGTGCTGACTGTACTGAGGGCTGTGCTGCTGCTGTTTCAATTTTTTGGTGCCCAAGCTCTCTAGCATAAAGATAGCTCGAGTACATCCAGATGTGCCGCATACACAGACCCCAGCTGCAATATCAGCATGGCTTTTAATAGCCTTCTGTGGAAGACAGAAGTGCTGACATGTAACTCCCTCTGAGCTGTTCTAGGTGAGGGTGACCTGCACCTCCAGAGCCTGACACTACGTCAGGCTACCAATGCAGTGCAAGCAGTGCTACTCCCAGTCATACCACACCAGGGTCAGCCACACACACACGTGCTGCTTCTACATTGGCACTGCAATGTCAGACACTGAAACTCCTTATCACCAGTTACGCACTGGATGCCCCAAAAGGATAAAGTGGCAATCAAGTCCCCAAGAAGATGGCAGTAGCCACATTTCTAGTCTGTGTTCCCCAGGCAAAGCTGTTCTGTAATGCCTCCAAAAGAAGCAGGAAGAGTCCTGCAGAGTGCTGGTTCTACCTACCAAACGAATCCCAAGGCACTTTGTAAAAATAAATGACCATCGGTGATCTTGCCATTAACTGAAATAGCAATCAATCCTTCCTCCGGAAAGGCTTTTCATTGTTTTCAGAGACAGCCTCAGCCTTTTGCAAAGTCTGGCCACAGTTCCAAAATCCAAATTCTCTCCTTTGCTGGAGAAACGGACATTATTTGTGTTACTAGTTCCCAGCTCTTCTCTCCCCTGGCCCTTTCTACCACGGTTCATGTTGCCTGGCCAAACCTTGGCAGTCCAGGGGAGGAAACATTCAGTAGTGGCAAAGGAGGGCTGGCCTGACCTTTCCTCTCAGCTTTTACAACAGCTGCCATACCGTTTGTTGAAGTCCCTGACAAGCCGCCGTGCCCTTTTCTACAGGCTGAGACTGGGTCATCAGGGATGACGCTTCTGTCTGCGGACAAAAGCAGATGTTCAGAGACAGAAGGCAACAGCAATGCAGTGCAACAGATAGCATCAGCAGAACCCGATAAGCTCCCTAGTGAAGGCCTGTTGTCAGGATATGCCTGATAGCAAAGAAACCGAGGTCCAAGACTTGATATCACTGAGACATCTCAAAGAGGTGACAAGAAAGGAGAGCTGTGCGGTTAGTGTGTTAGTGGTAATAAATTAGGAAGCACCAATTAAAAGTTATCAACTTGCCTTCTCATGCTTTTAATATACTGTCTGGTATGTTTGGTTAAATACTCGTACCATGACAGGGGAGTTGCTCCAGCCTACCTCTGTACCCATAATGCCTGCCCTGGAGAAACTCCCATCCCATAACCTAGGTAGGTAATGTTGGAAAAGGAGAGAGGCACAGGAAAGTAAATGATTTTCCACCAGGTCAAGAACAAAAACCTGCTTGCCTGTCCCCTAGGGCACTACTATCTTCATACTGCTTTGGGGCGTTACTTGGGACACCAGGAAGAACTAAGAGTTATTCTTCTTTCGGATGGACGCTCTTTTTTTTTTTTTAGTTTAGAGATAGAACACACAGATAAATTCTCATTTCTAGGCATGTTCAGATGTGGATTTGGATCCAAATGTTACGTTACATATCCATGCGGTCCAATGCACTCCTCTTTGCATTTCTCAGGTTAGATTTCATAGGTTCTCTACAAGGTTTCTCTCCCAAGTTAAACAGACTTGCTTTATCGTTTTTCATAGTTTTATCCGCCTGCTGCTGTCCTTAATGCAGGATTAATTGATGCAATGCTTTGTGGTCGGTTTATGTAAATTGCTGGCAGCAAACAGCAGTCATAATACACTTTGTTGCAATGAAATGCAGTTTGTAGTGAAATCTATTATAGTTCAAATATAAATTAATTATAATCCCTTCTGCTGTAGTGAACCTTCATGTATAATTAACATTTACTGTAGGGGAAAAGGAAAGGAAAAATCCCCATCTGAATGTTTCAATGTCAGTAATAATTTTCCCTTCCCTGATGTCTCTCATAGGAAGGTGTATTACAGTTTACCTGTCCCCCTACACAAGGCAAGTCACAGCTGTCTTCAGCTGGAGCCAAAAGATGCTGCTGCAATTTCAGATCACGCTGTGTTCTGGTCTCCACGATCTACGGACAGCGGCTCTTCCTATATCTGCTATACCCAGCCCAGGACCCGGGAGAAAAGAGTGGTAAGAAAAGGCAGCCTTGCAGGTATCTGTAACTCAGCCACTTCTGGAGAAGACGTTAGAGTCACGAATGAGTTTCCAGACCCAAGCTGCTGGACTCCACAAAGCACGTAAAGGCTGACCTTGCCTATGTCTCATAGGCACAATCGGACACCTATGGCTCAACTCATTGGCCCAGCAAGGAGCTCTGCACAGAACTGCAATCTAATACCCTTGAACAAAATATTTCTACTGGAGCTGCGTTTGCTCAACACGGCAAAATTCACTGCTCAAACACTGTAATGATAGCACTGCAATTTACAGGCACTTCGCTCAGCCTGGATCCTGTGCTTCAAGCAGAACTGGGTACTGACTGCTTAAGGACTTCTAAAACCCGGCTGAAGGAAGGTGAGGACAGCTCTTGTGAGAACCGGGAAGAAATGTTGATGGCTCAGAGGCTTAATTTGTACAGGGCACAGGTCAGCATAAACACTGGGAAACTTAAGGCTGGTAAATGAAAATTTAGAGGATCCTTTCCTCTCACAACAAAGCTTCCTGCTCCCAATCTCTAATGAGAGTCAAATTGATGCTGATAAATTTTACATAATAGCTTTTTGCTTGTTCTGCAAATTAAGCAGAAAAATTGCCTATTAAAAGGAAAACTGGGGCAATTCTTAAAACTTAGTGTAACCTATTTAGCTGCTTAGGTCAGATGCAGGGTGGAATCCAAAGTCTCCTTATTAATTTTCTGCAGGGAACAGCAACTTGCACTGCTGCAGCAATGTCTTGCTTCAGAGACCCAGCGAGAGCCGATTTCAGAACCACATCAAAGCTAGTTGGTAGCAGAGGGCCTGGATTAGTTCCTTTGCTGATGAACTGGTCTTCAGCGCAGCACACCGCTCTCTTCTAACCATTTTCCTGCTGCCTAGCTGGTTACCCACACAGGGTGTATTGGTTTAAACAAGCAACAAAGCTGGGAAATACCAGGCTTGAGTCTTAGAGCCTCTTTTTAGCCAGGACCTGTCACAGCAGCTCTTTGCTTTCCAGTACCTTTCTGACCCAATCCTGCCCTTCAGCAGTCATCTCCACAGTGACATAGACTGCACAGACATAGACACTTACTTAACCCTGAGGCTCAGACCCACAGTGCTTAACAGAACTAATCTTCCAGAGGACGTGAGCACCACCTCCTGACTTATTTCACTCTGGGGCACAGCATGGCACCAACTTTTACTTGCTGCTGGGCTTGGCTGCAATCTGAAAGCGAACGAATGCAGGCTCAGGCCCAACACAAGCAGATATTCAGGCCTTGTTAAAATATCCCCCCAAAGCCTTCCTACAAATCATAGTATATATTCACATTCCGTATCACTCTCTCTCTGAATGTTTATCATCAGTCTCTGTATGCTGACCCTGTACAACTCCCCCAGCTGCCTTTGCCTCCTTATGTTCAACCCTCTGTCCTATCACTCCCACATAACGCATATTCATCCTTCCCCATATCCCTTCCTGCTCCATACAGGCTCCACTCCACTGGCTTTCTGCTCCTCTCCCTCTATAGCGCTTCACAAAGCAGAGCTCAGAGCTCACTGGGGACCAGCCTGGTGGACTGTCAATTCTCTTTGCTAGGACCCGTTCCCTCCTTTCCGTTATTCTGTCTTTGTCACTGCATGTTGAAGATTTTTTTAATTGGCTCTGGACTGCAGATATTTATTTGCAGGAACACTCAAGGAACTACAGCTACCAGGAAACAGAAGCAAGAAGCATAAGCAGTTTGTTGGTTGAGCTGGTCTGGAGAGCATCTGGCTGTCGGTCAGGAACAGCTTAGAAGCTGCAGGACACTCTTTTGTTGCCCTTTTCATCTGAAGTTACTAAGGTGGCACCTTTTTTTTGGTTTTGCTTTTAACCATCTGCTTACTTCACCCTCTCTCCTTAGACAAGATAGTGGCAAATTAACAGAAAGCTCCAAATTACAAACTCGGCAATGAGACCTTCTTTCTTACTTTCTCCTAACTGGCTCATTTTTCTTTCTCTACCCAGAGTACCACAAGACAGCTCCCCACATATTTAAGAGGCCGTAAAACGCTAGCATGCCCTGGCAGTGCTGCAGCCTCCTCCAGCTCAAGATGCTGACCAGTGAACAATCAGAATTATTCCTTAGTGAGGTCAACAGCTGATAGCCCCTTACTCTTCCTCCACTGGTTTTACCGATAACTGGGCCTGTCTCTCTGCTGGGTTTCACGCAGAGCACTGCCAGACTCAATCATGAACACGCACACACACACACATACATTGTTCCATCATATTCCGGTAT
This sequence comes from Buceros rhinoceros silvestris, assembly GCF_000710305.1. Taxonomy (NCBI): domain Eukaryota; kingdom Metazoa; phylum Chordata; class Aves; order Bucerotiformes; family Bucerotidae; genus Buceros; species Buceros rhinoceros. Next base: position 5,932 of record NW_010432680.1, on the reverse strand, counting down.
TTACATCCATCCGGCCTGCAGTCTGCTGCCTTCATATCCCCCTGCTCCATCTCATCCACACGAATAGGCAAATACGCAGAGATGCAACTGAACATAATGCACTTGATTCCATCTACTCCCCTACTTACTGACCACAGGACTTTACAGCTCATTTTTCTGCTTCTGATATAGATCCCTTGTGTTTTATTGCCCGCACAGGTTCCCCACTTAAACCCAAGGTGTGCTTTTCTTTCTGCTCTCTCCCTGAGCGTCTGTGTGCTGCTGGAAACAATTCTAAGTGTCTTAGTTAATCAGTGGTATCTCCTGGCCAATTTCATGCTCCTGACATGTGCGGGCCTCTTGCTTACCCTTCCCCAGCTGAGAAAGAATTACCTGGAGATTTGCTCAGCCCACACTTGCCTCCAGCACAGAACCAAGGAATAAAACAAGGAGAAGGAGGGGGCAAAACAAAAAGGAAAAAATATCAGTAAAGGTCATCAGATCTAACCTTCATCTGTTTCAAAAGCTACCTGCCCTTCAAGAGCAGCATCCAGAAGGCACAAAAAATAAGTGGTATCTGGACGTGCACAACAACATAACAGTATGGCTAACAATACAGCCGCTGTCAGCTCCAGCAGCTATCAGGTCTCACAGGGATAAACGCAGTGGCGACAGATACTGTTTATATTTTCTGATGCTGGGAGAGTCTGTGCCAGTGCTCTGAAACGTCAGAGCCTCTCCCCTTTGCATACACACAGAAATCAACTAAATAACCTCTGCCAGCAATAACTAACCACCAACCCTTGGAGAAAATGTTCTTAACAGGCAAAAGGAAGTGGCTCTAGTAAATACGTTATTGATAGACACACGCAGAGGGACTAACACACGTGACAAAATTTATAAATTCTTTCAATCGAAGAAAACAAATTAGAAAAAACAAAACATATTTTTGGCATTTTTCTTTTTTAAACTAACTCTTTTGCTTTTCCCATTACCAAGATCTTTTATTTTAAAAAATATGCCAAACTGTAATAGAATGGATAACCTCAGCGCCTTGCTCCGAAACAAATTAATGTTTCATTCAACCTTAAACATGTATTTCCTTCTTCATTTTCCCTCCACCCTCTGGGAAAGTGACAAATGCTTCTTTCCCCCAATATGTGCTTTCTGCTTTTCAGCACACTGCTGAATATAAACACTGATTATTTACACAGCTCCATTTATTACTTTTTTTTCCTAAGGAAACCAAGGCACAGCAAGGCAAACCTGTTGCAGCACACGCGCCAGTGCCCCTCTCTGGTGGCAGCTCCCTGCTGCCATGCCCCGCCAATTCCTGGCCATATCTCTTCCTCACACCCTGCAGCCACTTGCCACAAACAGTTTTGAAGCTCATTTGTGGCTCATTTGCAGAGCACAGGGAGAAAATGCTCAGTGGTCTCCAGGCACAAGCTAGGCAAGCTGAGCTTTCACAATCAAAAATGGGTATCTATGGTTTGACAAGATTAGAGCTAAACCCAGAGTACTTTTACTCTGATATTTCCACCACTGGCTAAGCAGAAAAGGAAGACCCACTCATGGCCATTCCCTCCTACCCCATTCCTCGGTTCTTCTGCTGACTGAGCTACACCAATTGATCAATGCCTCTCCTGAACCTCCGGCAAAGATCTGGCAAGGCATTTCTAATGCTCTCCTAGCTCCACGCTACCCGAGCAGTTCCTGTACCATCAGGTATCAAAATGCCACAATTCGTGTTATATTTCTGGCCACCCCATACGTTAGCACTAATCGGTGAGAGAAGCAGCCTAATTCCTGGCAGCCGGTTCTGCTGATTACTGAGTGTGTTACCAGAAGTAGCCTCATATTTGTATCGCTCTATGAACTAACCTTATCTGCATCAGATCCACAGACACAAAACATCAGCATAAAGTGAGAAGCAGGGCTTTGGAACCATCTACAAGAAAGAGATAACTGCTTCATCCTGAGTTTTAATTAAAATGGGCTTAGCCACTTCATTTTATTTATTTTTTGACAGCCATCTTCCATTTTCTTCTTAAATACAATCTAATCCCATTTTTCAGTGCCTTTGTAGGGTCAGTGACCAAAGTACAGAAATAAAAATCACATGACTGAATTACTGCATTTTCCAAACACTTAGCATTTTATGGCTAGCAGCTAACTGCCTTCAGAGAACATCTGCTTTCAGTTCGCAGTGCAATCTCCATCTCAAACTGTAGCTATGACTGTTCCTAAGGAGCCCAAAGAGACAGGCCATAGCATTAAAGACTGACCTACTTCCTTCAAAGAGTTGTTATCGCCTCTTTTTTCTTTTCTCTGCTTCTGATCACTTTGCCACTCGCAGCCTTTTCTTCCCAAACTGGCTTCTGTTTCCAGAAAAAGCTGCCATCACACCGACCTACACCTACCTGTGACTGGTGGAGGATGAACTGGAGCCTGAAGGGAAGAGCAGGCTTGCAGTAACTGGGCTAACTCTCTCCTTGTCTTCACACCGCAGATAGGCTCCTGAAGTCCCCACGGGCCTCACTGGAAAGAAATAAGCTGCCCAACATATCCTGGTGTCTTTAGCCAAAACTGTCCCTGTCATCATGTTCTGAACAGACTGGATATGTGTATGAGGAAAGTGAAATACCTCCCAGTGCTGGAGAAGCATTCCAGCAATTCCCTGTTTTCATTCTGCATTATAAACCCAAACACTAACTAGCCAACTGGCAGCCACCTTCACAGAGACCAGCAAAGCCTTTGCCGTAATTAAAGGTTATGAATGCAGAAAACACAATGGCGTATGCAGAAAACAGAACAGCATTTCAGCACAGGATTCCTGACACAACAAGAGAACTGGCAGTAAATAAAAGACAAGATGAGAATCAATAGCTTGTGAAAGAGAAAAGAACATCAAAGGAAATGCAGGAATACAGAGAGGAAAAAAGTAAAACCCTCCACGTTTCTTCTCACTAAAACTAAATTTGCAGGGGTTTGGGCTTAATCCAAGGCTGAAAGAAAACTATAGCTCAGCAGTCAGTAATTTCACCACCCTTTGAATCAGATCCTCTGTTTTTGTTATTTTAATTCAAACTTTCTACCAACACTTGTGAAATAATAAGTGTAATACCTTTGGAAAGGAACCACAGTAAATGCCCACTTTCCTCCCAAGTTATCGGCACAGAAAACCCAGCTGGACAGGCTCAACTATACCACAGAGAGTCCCTAAACTGGCAGAGTTCACACACCTCCATCCTGGGTTCTTTCTGATACTGACAACCTGTAGCACGAAGCAGGGCCCCTTCTTCGCAGTTCAGTGGTAATTGCAATGAAATGGAAGGTTTGCGATGAAAGTAAACACGGTAATGGAGTTAATTTTAGCAAACCACTAATGAGCGACACACCAGCCTCCTTTGTTACCCTTATGGCCAACCTCCTAATGTGCCTTCTCTTGCTTTATTGAAATCATTAAACAACGAACCCGCTGTCCTCCTTTTGGAAAACACATTTCTTCCAGATTCTGCTCCACAGGGATCTGAAAGAGCTTTTCCAATCAACAATTCACTGAATGAAGTCTTCAGAAATCTGCTGTTGTCCTTTCCATCCTGAGCTGACCTTGAGCTATTTAAACCTAGATGGATTTCAACTCCATAGTCCCACCAGCCTGCAGATCCTCCTCCCCACCCTCCACCTGGGATAAGAGAGGCTTTTCAGAACATGTTAGAGGAGGTCTGCTAAATGATGCATTGAAAAGAGCTGGAGGGAAAAACAACTTTATCATCTTGTGGCTTGAGCAGAAGGGGATGGGGTTCCTCAGTGCTTTAAAAGATAATGAAAAAATAAAAAATCCAGGCAGAGAGCAATGCAAAAGGGAGAACTAATACTTGGTGATGGATGAATAAAAATGGGTTCAACAGAGAGCAAGGTCCCAGGAGAGTCCTAGGCACTGCGTGTTCAGATTAATGCAAATTCTACTCTAGTTTAACTTTCGCTTAGAAGACAAAAGGGTAAAGGGGTTCAGGAGAACAGCTCTGTCCAGCTGCTGAGAGGATATGCTATGAAAGAGCATGCAAGAGAGATGGTGGAGAAATTACTGCTCAGATTTTCGATTCAGCAAGTCAAATAGTAGATGTTCTTGTGATGGTTGATGCTGCAGTTCATTCAGTGGTTCCTGACCTGAAGTTAAGATTAGCATTCCTGATCTGGATCCTGATGCAGATGTTTGTAGGAGGTGCAAGATGAAGCAAATGCAATAGCTTGTGAATGCAGTGTATCCTTGCAGCTGCTCCCAGTCTCCAAGCAGCAGCAGGAACTTCAGTGGGGGCTCTGGGTACGCCTGCAGAGCTCCAAGGGAAGCGGCTACATACATGTTCATTGTTTGGTCCAAACACCAGTGAGCAACTTCCACAAATGCCACTGCATTCCTCCAAAACTACTGCCTCTGCCAAAACAGTGCTAGAAGAGCAGTTTATCCACAAACCATCAACATCAGAAAACTTGGCACGTGCCCCACACAACGTCACAATGCCAGTCAGACTCTGTTACTGCTAGCCAAGAAGTCACAGAGAGCAGAAGCCAGAAAAGTAGTTCCATTTGCCTGCATTAAGGATCACGATTTGCCTAACTCTGGGTGATGGATCACAGGAGGTGATGCTACTGAAAGGAAAGGAAAAGAGGAAAAAAGAGGCAAAACAGGACAAACCTTCCCAGCAGCGTCCTCCTTCCCTGCTGAGCAGTAATCCCCTCTGCCCTCGGAAACATGCAACTACCTCACTTAAAAAGAGTCGGGTCAGCAGCTCTCAGTGGGGTGAGCCTCCTGACTTCAGACATTTCTCAAGCGCTCATTGCTTCAGATCTTTGCCCTGCTGGAATAACAGCCAGCAGAAGAATAGTCTGCTCCTGTATCACCCTGTGTCTGGAGCTATTCAGCTGCTTTAAGTATCTCAGGAACTAAATGCAAATGTTCAAGGAAATCCCCAGAAAATGTGGCATCCTACCTCCAGTCCTCCTCCAGGACATGCTGGATTCCATTGTTCTGAGCTGGTGTGCTTTTGTATTTGGGAAATATTTATATAGCAACATTAAAAAAAAGGTAATAACTGTGCAAGAAATGATGAAAGGACAGTGCTGGGTACAGGAAGTCAAGGCAGCAATTCCATTATACACCCACTTCCTTATTCCCTTCCTAAAAACATAAGTATTTTAAATCTTTCTCGGTGGGTGTGAAAATTAAGAAAGTAACAAATTTCCAGAGTTGCCCAGGCAGGAGCAGAGTAAAATCCTATGATACAACTCAACACGATTATAGTTCAGGAGTATGAAAGGTTATAAATGCCTATGCCGCTGTGCCCATCCTCTGAATCACATCCTGCCACAGCATGGTTATGCCTCAGTGCCTCACCCACATACTACACATCTTGCTGCAAGTAACCTGTCGGCTCTGAGCAGAGCCAGCTCCTTTCCCAGCTCTGCCTGCTCAGCCCACATGCTCATGCCAGCACAATACTTGGCTCCCATTTATTGCCACGTCCCCCCTCACCTGACTCATGGAGTCACTCCCCGCACCTCCTTCCCGGCTCCTTCATGCTTCTGGAGTGGCATCAAAATACCCAGCAAAGGCCAAGCAGCGTTTTCCAGGTTTCCTCCACGTGTTCTTGTGCTGTGCCTTTCCACACGCTCGTGAGGTTTTCCTCCTACCACACAGCCTTTAAACCCCCGATACCAGCCGCCGCCTGAGGGGACAGTCCTCGCCCCAGCTCACCTAGCGTGAGAGCTGTTTCCTGGTCACTCACACAGATTACTTCCATTTCACACAGCATCAAGCAACTTCTTCACCAAACCCATGACTCCAAGACTGGGTCTCCTCTCCGAACACATGAGAAACAGCAAACCTCACCTAGTGACACTGCTGCCAACGCCCCGCTGCGGGATCAGTCAGTGTCCGCCTCCAGTGCCC
>NW_010432679.1:2590-2872 GCF_000710305.1 Buceros rhinoceros silvestris | reverse complement strand
GTGGCAATCCCATTTTAAAGAAAAAAAACCAAAAAAAAACCCAAAAAACCCCCAACATTACGTACATGGGAAATGTTTTTGTGTGAATTTTTTTGCTGGAGAAGCGCTCACGAGCTTCTCTGCGTCTCCAGAGCGCGGTCAGCATTAGCGCAGGTTTCACCCTGGAACGTGCGGCGGGGTCTGATTTCTCTGACTGTAAAACACTCTGGGGAAGGGATGGGCACGCAGGCTCCGTCCGTCCCCGCGTCCTGGCTCCCTGACAGTGTCAGCCCCAGAGGAGTC
>NW_010432679.1:2116-2381 GCF_000710305.1 Buceros rhinoceros silvestris | reverse complement strand
CCGCAAACGTTCAATAAAAATCACGGCAAAACGCGTGACAGGAAGCCAGGGGTGAGCCTGTGCCCTTGGGCTGCCCTGTGCTGGGCACAAGTGGGCCCTGGAAATACTTTCTTGACATTTCGGAAGTTTAGAGAAGTGTTTATTATCTCCCTGCCAACTTGCCAGTGCCAGCGTGACGAGGGGAGGAGATGCGCGTGGTCCCTTCCTCCGGCTGGCAGCGCTGCCGGCCGGGCCGCACAGCGAAGGGCCACTCCTGGAGGGCTGG
>NW_010432679.1:1598-1979 GCF_000710305.1 Buceros rhinoceros silvestris | reverse complement strand
AGGGCCACTCCTGGAGGGCTGTGAGAGGGTCTGCTTAGGACAGCAAGAAGCTACAGCTCGTGCGGGCCCGGGGTGCTCCTCCCTTCCCTCTGCTGTGGCAGTTTGGGGTGGTGAGATAACACAGCCTGGAATTTTTTCAGCCCCTGCGGGGAGCTGCAGGTGTGGGTGTCCTGCCCTGGGGAGTGAGCGTGGCTCTGGGGACACCCGGCCAAGTCGACCTCCGGTCAGGCATCTAACGGTGGAAAACCTTTCTCTGCTCAGAAACACACTGGTTTCTGCCTTGACCTCGTGAATCTTGTGGAGTTACCAAAAACTCTGAGATACGTGACTTCCAGACACAGCAATGTCACCGCTGACCCGTGTCCCTTCGACACCCCGTGA
>NW_010432679.1:881-1360 GCF_000710305.1 Buceros rhinoceros silvestris | reverse complement strand
GTACAGGGATGTCCCTGCCCCCGCCCCCAGCGTCCGCTTTGGGGGGCGTCGTGCAGGGCCAGCGCGTCCCCCTGCCCTGCGGCGCGGTGGCATCGTCGCGGTAGAGTTGTGGGAGCTGTAGGGACGTGTCTGCTGGGGCACCGTAGTGACCAGCCTGCTCCGAGAGCCGCTGTGGTGGAGCCAGCGTGCTGGGGAGTCCGGGGAGGGCTGAGGCAGCTCCCAAGTGTCTGTTTACGCGCTGTTATCAGCCTGGTGAGGAATTTACACATTTAGCAGTTTCTGGCCCAGCTTTAACGGAGTGATTCTGTGTTGGGGGTCCTTGGAGGCGGTCAGTGAAGAACTGGACGTGCCCTGATCCTGAACCGTTGTCGCTGCTGTTATCGCTCGCCTGGCTTCCCCCAAAGCTCCCTTGGGAACCGCCGTGTCTTGGGTTTGGATACACGCTGTTAGCTCCCGCTTACTACCCCCGTCTCCGCGGG
>NW_010432679.1:0-738 GCF_000710305.1 Buceros rhinoceros silvestris | reverse complement strand
CCGTCCCTGCCTGCAGCGGGCTGGCTCCGGCTGGTGAGCTCGGAGCTCATCCAGTGCCAGCCAAGGTGGGAGTCCCCTCCTGCGGGGTGTGTCCCCTCCTGCGGGGGGTGTCCCACTTTTGGCTGCAGGGCAGACCAGTCCTCTGCATCTTTCAGGTCTGTCCCTGTTAGGCACAGTCCAGCAGATCCTTACTGATGGAGGCGCTTGCGGGACTGGCAGTCGTGTTCAGCTCCCTGTATTTTGATTCTCGGAGGTTTATTTCTGGTTTAAGCAGACGAATGGCCCATGCTGGGCTGTCAGGAGCTGCTGGGCCAGTGGAGAGGAGTCCTGGGTGTGAAGCATCACATCTGGGCATCTCTTTGCTTTCCTTCCTTCCCCGCTTCTCTCCACTAGTTTTTTGCTAGGTTTTGCAGAATTTCTTTTCCTCTCAGTCTTTGTTTGGCTTCTCCCGAACAGACCTGGGCATCGCCCATGCTGTGGGTGTCTGTATGTGGCTGGTGGGTTTGGGGTCCGAACAGATCCACAGCCATGACATTGCACAGGGTGTGATCGAACAGAGAAGTGGCAAGTGCAAAAGCTCAAAAAGTCATCAAATAATCCATTAATTAAATGAAGAGCCTCTGTTTCACAAAGTCCCAGCGCTGGAGCGACTCCTTCCTGCCCCAGCCAAGGGAGGATCCTTGTGGAGCCGGGTTGGTGGGGAGGTGAGTGCGGCTGGTCCGCATCGCCCGGCGGTGA
>NW_010432678.1:5453-18157 GCF_000710305.1 Buceros rhinoceros silvestris | reverse complement strand
TCCCCTTCCCCTTCCCCCCCCACTTTCTTTGCTTCCTCTATCCCTCTCTCCTTTTTAATCTCTTCCTTTTTCTCTCAATCTCTCTAATATTTTCTTTCTTTCTTTCTTCCTCTCTTTTTTTTCTTATTCAGTGAATTTTTACTCTGGTTAGAATACGAAATCAGTATTGCTGGTTTTGTGTTTGTAGGGAAGGATTGTTGGAAAGACGCAGTGGGGAATAGATGGCTAGGAAAAAAGTTAGTTTGCATAGTCTTGGGAAGAGACATTCCATGAATAATGCAGAAAATGGAACGATGAGAAACATTTTTGGAAAAAGATTGCTTTGTGGGGTAGACAACTTCATTTATTCTAAAGAAAAGGCAACTCACACATCTTAGCAAATCAGTAGGATTGGCTCAGAAGAATAGGTTAAATTACTTCACCTCTCAGCTGTCTCTGATCTTGGGGGCCCAAGGCACATCAGGCCACACTGAACAATTGGGTAGCCTGACACTAATTTAAAACACAGGCTCAAAGTATTGGTTCACTCCTTAAATCAATTACTGCATCTATCTGGAGACTTTTGTTGGTGAGTTTTATACACGGCAAATAGAGTTAGCAAAAAAGACATACGGTGCACGCCACTCGTTTTTTTGTGCAGTAGTTGTTATGGGTACAACAGTGGGAGAGACAGAAATACATTCCGCGCGTGCAAAGTTAAAGCGAGAAGAGGGAATACACAAATATTTAAGATAGATCTAGTCTTTACTGTGCCTGTTTACTTAAAGTAGCAAAGGCTCAGTCCAGTGCCCATGAAAATCTGTGGCAGTCTGCCTTTTGAATTCACCGGCTGCTGCTCTGAGCCCTTCACATTACTGTGGATGGAGAGTGGTGAATCATCTCTGAAAAGACACAAAGGAATTTTGAAAGTCTAGTGGTCTGGCTCTGAAGGATCGGCTGGCAGACGGCTGAATTCAGGTGATAGTTTCTGGGAACCTGTAGAAATATTTTTTTTTTTGATAGCTGTCTTCTTGTGAGACATTAATACAGAGATTTTACCCCATTGTGTGGCAATCTAAGAGTTCTAAAGCTGCTCTAGTTTCTCACTTTCCGCTCCAGTAGCAGTTCTTCTGTATCCAGATCATCGCCAGAAATTGCCACAAAAGCCCCTATAAATATTGGTTACTGCTAAAGAAGGAATTAATTCAGTGTAATGGGTATGAACTGGAACATGGTTTTGATGCATTCATTTTATGTTTTAAAAATAGTGCATAGTTACCCAGATGAAGTGTACGTAGATACTTCAGAGCAGCTTTGGGATAGGAACAGAAAAATAGCCAGCTGCACTGCTTCACATGTTACATATCTCTTCACAGGTGGAGCTTACTGGTAACAGCATTTATGAGTACATACATCCTTCCGACCACGATGAGATGACGGCTGTTCTTACTGCTCACCAGCCTCTTCATCCTCACCTCTTACAAGGTACTTGTGTGGTCTGTGATCAAACTACAACCGAAAAACTAAAAAGCGTGAGAACATTAGGCTGACATGTGGTAAGTTCATATTTATCTGATACGAAGCTATGGGCACAAGAGGAGGAGGAGGAGCATGAACTTGAAACCGTGACCCAGGATTTTGGTTCGTGGTAGTAAAGGAAATAAGGTATCCTAGATTAAATAATGCTTTTCGTGCCATGGAGTCCATGTAGTTTTAAACAGGTTTTGAGATTTCACCCGGTGGCCATTTCATCACTTTTGTTTTGTCGTCACTGCAGAGGCTGCAAGACTGTTGCCGTGGTCTAGCTGGGCACAGCTGCAGTTACACGGTCTTAGTGAGAAAAAGAGTAACGCATCAGGCAATTGGGAAATAGGAGGACACTTTAAATACTCAAAAAAACAAGTGTTAAATTTGAAGTTTGGACAAAACCCAGACCTAATACCCTCCATTGTAGGAGGAGCAAAAAAAGAATTTTGTAAATGACCTAGATTTAGAAACTCTCATTAAAAAAAAAAGTGATCTCTCAGGAAAATAGTGTCCTCTTGCCTTGATACTGGATCACAGATTCACCAAGCCTCTCCACACACCCTGTTCAGGTGCCGCAGATGATTCACACAGCATGACGCTAGGCTGGATGGAGTGTCAGGGAAGACAGCAGAACTCTTATTGATTATGTGAACACCTGGATCAGACTGTCCACCCTGGCTGTGATCAGCCATCGCACATAAATATTAACATGACTCTTTGTATTAAGTTGTGCAGTGTTGCAACTGCTACATAACAAACAAAAATATGCTCATCTTTGCACTATCTTCTTCAATAGCTTTTGCTTCCTTGGGGGGCAATTCTTTGAACTTCAAAATACTGGAAATAATCTGGCTCCATCATGTACAATATGCTTTCACATATATGTCATAATTGCTTAATTAATTTGAGCTCAGATCCTGCTAGATTTTACTGGCCTTCCTAAGGCACAGATCCTAAAAGCACGAGGAGCTGTGGGTTGGCGCTACAGTTCTGTTCAGGATCAGGCATTTTTGTGCTGCAGTTGTGGTGCCCGTGCGTTTTCGGTGCGTGGCGATCTTGCCACAGCTCTGACTGCTGGGATTTCATTAGTGCAGAACATGTACTCTCAGCATGCAGGGAAGTGAAATGTGCTCGGAAGCATATAGACTGCCCTGAGTGGTGTACATGGAAGAATTATCTTATCTGCTCTTCCTCCCCAAACAGGTTGTCTTCTTCTTGAAAAACAAACTCTTACTTTTCTCGGACTCCTCAGATTCTAGTTGTTAACTGACCATTTCATGGTTTGGTTTTCCTCTGTTGGGGATTTTTTTTTTTTTTAATGTTGCCATTGAAAAAAACCCACCTTTTTTCTTTTTTTCCTTTTTCCTGCCTTACTGATAAGCAGAGGGAATAGCTCTGGTATAAATACACGACTTTTCAAGCAGTTCTGCTGGTATCCAGAATTGATAGCAAGACAGTTTTAATCCCACTGTCTGCCAATGGCAATAGCCTCCTGGTTTTGCTACAGTATATTTTTTAAAGTTTTTAGTTGGAGATTTTTTTACAAATTTAAAGTCATGAGCAACTGATCTGAGTTAATTTCTATGTCAAATGCAAATAAGCCCACACCTTCTCGTGTTCCCTGTTTAGTATCATGATTCTTGATTACTAGAAGCAGTGAGACAGTACACTAGTACTGCAGTTCCAGAGTTTTTATTCGTTCAGAACTAGGTACTGCCTATTTGTTGCTTACGTTTGGATGTCTCTGTATGTGTATCTTGCCTGGTAGAATTTTTTTTCTGAAATAATCAGGTCTTTCTCATTTTAGTCGCTTATGATCAAATTCTTAATTTCTTTAGTGAATTCTGGTCACTGTGAAGTGTAATTCTGTTCTGGTTGTGTTTGAAAAGACTTTACACACAACTGAAACTGTTAATTTCAGTTTACCTGCAACTGTTTCAGTCTGAAATTCTACTAATGGTATAATTAGCCCCAGATATATGCCTCGTTCTCTCTAGCTTTCTTTACCTCATTCTACATAGATGCTGTTCGTTAATATCATCAGGCTCTGGTTGCTCAGTAGTGCAAAGGGAAAAGAAAATTTACTTTGAAATGAGATCCATTTACATATGTTTTCTTTTGTGTAAAATTTTGTGTAGAGAGGAAATTGAAAAAACCCCCTCAAAAGAACGGTGTCTTAGTTTGAATCCTAGAGTTGGAGAAGATAAGTAAAGGAGTTGAGCTGTGTTCCTGTTTGTATAGGGATTATTTTATGCAAATCTTACTCCTGTGTGTCTCTTCCCCATACAACGCATGCAGTGGGTGCATGAAAATAGCCAGTATCCATGTATTTTTCTAAATATTTATTTATATTTGTCTGCCCTGTGGCAGTAGTTTGCTTTTCTGCAGTATATACTTTCTACACGTATATATCTTGAGGTATAACCTTAAATTACCTGGCCTACAGAAATCAAAGCAATTTTCATATTTTTCTTCAGTGAACCCCTGAAACCTATTTAATAAATGACAGGAATGAAGCAACTTCTGTCTGTATCTTAGTAGATATATTGAATATTTAAAGAAAACACTGAGTTCTACAAATAACTTAGAGCAGAGGGAAGTTGACTGGAAATGTCTTTATTTTCTAATAAAAAGGAAAATGGGCTTTCTAAAGAGCATTTTTTCTGTCATTTCAGTTTGATTTTATCTCTTTTAAAACATGTCTGAATCATCAAGTCACTGGGTTAAATAAAAACTTTCCTTTTATAACTTTATTATGTTACAAATCTCTCCAATCTATGGTATTACTCACGAGTAAAATCAATATTGCACCTCAGACACAGATGCTTATAACACAAATTTACTGCCTGGCTCATGTAATTTGACTTTCTCTAGATGTGCTCTTCAGCTAATTCTCAGATATGTACACATGCTCTCATTTTAGTTCAGTCGCTGTTTCAGCAGTCGTAGCTGGATGAGGTCTGTTATGACAGAAATAAAAACACAACTGTGAACATGCATATCTATACTTTGTGGCATTCTGTTACTGGTATTGAATAACCCAGTGTACAGATTATTTTTGACCTCCAGTTTTACAGTCTTTGTAAATTTTTATGCTACCCCTTGATTTATTTCTTGTTTTCCCTTTAATCTTCCTCATTGCCCTTCACTATTCTCTTCAAACCTTCGCTTGTACTTCCAGTGCTTCATCAGTTCCATAGGAAATTTTCTGAAAGACCAAACAACATGAGAAAGGTAGAAGCCATGCAGCTGTTGAGCTCTAGAAATTTTATTCGCAAGAGTTTTATTTCTCAGGCAATGCAAATTATTGCTCCCTGCAAAAAATCAAACATAGTCTGGATTTCCTTATATTGTGCTCACTGTCACGTTGTTTTTCTTCAGATAACTCAGCTTAGTACTCAAAAAATGATACATTTCTTTAACAGGCATAAGCCTTCTTAAATGATAACTTCTCCATTTTTTTTAAGTTTGCCCTGGACTTCCTAATGTTTTAGGCAAAACAAGGCACATCTTCAAACACAAAGAGTAGATACTTTGTGGGTTTTTTTTTAAAGATGGTGAAAATTCTGTGATAATCACAGGCTTGCAGAAGCTGTGACTTCACAACTATTAAATGCATTAAAATTTGGAAAAATGGATGTTGGTGAACTAGCTGTTGCGTTACCACTCTTTAGATAAATCCAATACAGTGCTACAGAAAGTTCTGATACGAAAAAGCTTCAGGGGCAAGAAACTGGAAGGCAGCAACTCTGAGAAGCATTTAAAGGTCATAAAGGGCAGACAGCTTGCTTTAACTCCTGTTGTGAAGCTGTGGCAAAAAGGAGCGATGATGGAAAATCCTTGTGCATATAAGCAGGGGAATAGCAAGTACGACTAACTGTATTCTTTACACGGTATCAGTGAAATGGATTTTTACGTATAATTCTGTTGTCCACTTTAAAAAAAAAAAAGGCAAATTGGAGAAAGTACAGAAGGGAGCCACAAAAATGATTGAAGGACTGGAAAGGCTTATAATGAGAGATGAAAGAACACCATCTACTCGGTTTATCAAAAAGGTGGCTTGATTACCGTGTGTGCGTACTTCCAAGAGAAGAAAATACTGGGAACTAAACAACAGTTTTAGAGGAAAAAACATATCAAGGACCAGTGTTTGTGAACTGAAGCCACAAAAGCTCACATTAGAATAATGCATACCTTTATAACTAGGAGTTTGCTTAACCACAGGAATAAAGTACTGAGGGAAGCAGTGGCTTCCTCCTCCTTTGACGTCTTCACATCAAGGCAGCATGCTTTATAGAAGACACACTTTAGGCAAGCAGAATTCACTGAGCTCAGCACAGGAGTAACTGACTGCAGTTTAACGGACTGCCATGTACTGGTCACACCTACGTTCTAATGCTCCTTTCTGGCCTTTAAAGTCTACAAGCTATGACTCAGTGAAAGCCATAAGCCCCATGATCTGTAAAGGCTTTGGAGAATTTCAGATTTAACTTACAAGGTCTTTAAGCTGTCTTTTCACTTGCATTACTAGCATTGCATAACTAGTTTGAAAATGTAAAGCATTACGTACTGATTCCTGGCTATGGAAGAAGCCAAGAGCTGGACTCTCTTCCTGAGGGTAGCTTGGTACCTTTAATCGCATAAAGATTAAAGGCAGGGTATGCCTCAGTGAGTCACCTCGCATGAGTCTTTAGACCAACATTGCATCAGCTGCAGCAAAATTAATCCATTAGATTCAACTGGGATGGGTTAGCAGAAAAAGTGGGAAAAAAAGAGAAGATAATAGCTTTATATATTTCCCAAACGATGTGTACTGGCTGTGCTCAAATTTCAGGTGACTTCACTGGCTCTTCACGTGTTTCCACATATTGATTAATTTATTTGTGGTCTGCAGCATTTCAGTGTGTTCTGGCTTAGTTTTGTACCTGTGAAGCCTCACACCTCAGTTTTGCAGTCCCTGTACAACCTGTATCTGTTGCATAGGCTGATACCAGGATTCCTGGGCCTCTCTCCTAAGATACACAATATTTATCTAACAAGAACGTGGGAACTGTTTCATGGTGTAGGACTGAGAAACTGATTCTTAGGGTGTAGAGAAATGGTTTTGATGCATGCTCTTTCCTTGAGCACTTACAGCTTTGAAAGCTTTTCTGTTTCTTCGAGTACTAACAAACCGGGTCCACTGGCAGAGATTCTCCCGCTGGGGCAGGAGGTAGTCATCCAGCAGAGCAATTGGCCTGCAAAATGTGGGGATGATGAGGTTGCAGTAGTTTCTGAATCTTGGAAGACTGCAAGGTTACTGTTATGACTGACTGTAGAGACTCATTTCTTGCTGCATATCATCTCCCCTGCTCAGTGCAGGAGAACTAGTCGGTTGTGGTTGTGTGCCATGCAGAATTCTGCCTAGCCAACAATAGCTCCAGAACTTCATGGAGGCATGGGAGGAGTTTGCCCCTTTCCTCAGCTCACATACAGCATAAACCTAAATGTCTATCAGGTTAGGAAGTCTAAGCTGCTACAGCTCAGCAGCAAAGCCTTTTGGTACTAGCATGGTGGGGGGTACAATGCTGGCAGAGGTTTGTGAAGCAACTGCTTCAAGGTGCCTTGTCCAGCAGTGATAAGCATTTTGAATGTGTCTGAAATAGTGGCTGGGTTTCAGGGACTGAATAGTGAGGATGGCACCAGGATTACTGACTGCACTCAGCTCCCCCTAGAATGCTCTTTAGAGGAAACAACGTGCTGACACAAGCTGCGATGCGTGTACTATGACAAGTCGGGATCTGAAACCCTCAAATGATGTTGCTGTCAAAAGTGTGTCTCTACCAACTATTTTTGCAGAAACTTTTCTTTAACAGTTGGCAGCATAGAGTGGCAGGCTTGTAGCCGGATAAGAACCTTACTAAACCATCTGGAGATTTTTGGGAAACGCCGTATCTCCTGAACCTTATCTGTAAGAATAAAGAAGGAAAATTTTGTATGAAATATCAGGGTAATGCAAGCAGAGTATGACTAGTCACTCCATCGGTGATCCTCGTCACTGAATACGAGCAAGCAAGTGCAATAAGAGATACTTGCACCGCAGTTTAACTGAGACAAGCAATAAGGCAATGCCGAGAGGGATTCGACATTGTGCTGCTCTTCCATGTGTGTATTTGGAGTCAGACATTGTGTGTCCTTTATTGGTTTCACATGCTTTTTCCGAGATTTTAATCCTTTAAAACATCTACAACTTCCTGACTTGCTGACACGGTGTAGTAGAAGCAGCTATTAATGTTCCCCAGAACAGACAAAGGGAAAAATTAATACTGTTGTTATTGCAGGCATTCCATTTGTCTGCTAATAGCTGGATAATTCTCATATGATGAGTTACGAGCCTGATGTAAGTTAGATGAGGAATATGGAACACAATGTGTCAGGCTTTTTCCACTCTGGTTGATGCTTTAAGGGCACTGTTTCGATCAGCTGAGAAGTAAGTGCCAGTGCATAATTCTCTCAAGGAAGGACATCTTCCCTACGTACATACTGTTTGATATTAGAAGAAGGGAATAAAAAATTGTACATTTGGAAAGATCTTTCTTACACTATATTCTAAAGAAGCTTTTCTAGTAGTACACATGCAAAAGACAAATGCTGATAGCAAATTCTGTTTTAATTAATTTAAAAATATTTTATAAGAGAACCATTATTGAAAGACAATGGTTTAACATGATGATCCTGTTGCCACTGTTTGACAGTGTTACGCTAAACCTGAGAAACATAAAATATATAATTATTATTTTGGATGTCCGAAAGTGGAAAAGTGGGCAGACTGCTGACACCTCATTAAAAAAATGCTTTTTTGTTTGTAATTAATAAATAGTATAATATAACAAAGATAATAGAGTGTCTCAGACTGCAAAAGTTATTTTTTTCCTTTCTGCCTAGTACCCTGTCGAGTTTCTTCTCTAAGGAAAGTTTGAAAGCAAAGGAGCAAAGGAAAATTTGGGCAGATGCTAGCAAATGGCTGAGTTTAGATGATAGGAATAATAATAAAGACATTTTGCCCTCTGCAGAAATAACAGGATTCTGAATACAGTCAGGACACAGATCACATTGTCCAAATGGGGAGGAAATTTGGGCAGCTCGCGCAAGCTTGGAACTCTAGGAGAGAGGCTAACAACAGAACCGATTTCTTTCTGACCACAGAGCGTTACCAGGGCACACCAGGTCAGCCCACAAACTTCAGTTTTTGACTTAGTATGTGCATAGGAACTTGCTCTCTCTATATATACCATTTGAAATGTTGCCATGTAAGGCATTAATATTTTATCATTCAACAGGCACCACCCTCTACACAAAAAGAAGATTAGCATTCTCAAATAACTAAGCCCGTAACCTGCAGTGTATGTATCACGCTGCAGTGTAATAGTGAGAAGGGAAAGCATGTCTAACTGTTTTGTTTCTTCTTTCTTACTTGACCACAAGGAAGGACAGGGAAGTATTTTCATACATCCCTTTACATGCAGTATTTAACTTTGCATAATAGTTTTAGTCACAACCTCACTTTTGCACTATTCCTGGCATAGCGGTAATGAAGATGGTCAGTATTCATTTTCCTCTAACTCATCTCCGGGCCTGCTTCTGAACTTGTCATGAGGCAAGCCCTCCAAAGGCTTTTGCAAGCCCCTTCTCACCCTGCTGTTGGTCAATCCTGGATTCCCAGCTTCAAGGAGAACCTTAAAACTGTGCGTGTGATTATGCAACCATCTCTTTTGTATGCTCTCTACAGTGCTTATACCTCTTTTGTTTGAGAAGTTGCTGTCACCCTCATTGAGAGTTAAGGGATAGAAGATGTGGCATTCTCTGTCCTGTGTCTCATAAAAGCTAGAGCCTCGTTATGCTCACAAGAGACTAGCCAAGACACTTGCATGCTCTTTCAGCCAGCAATGTGCTGTGTGGGACCCAGATGCTTTGCAGATTACACAAGAATAAGAGTATTACATGTGTGTCTGTATAGTACAGAGGAGGTAAGATTAAAATAACCAACTGAAAGGGCAAAAATATGCAGAGTGTTTGGGGGATTGGCCGTAAAGTGCTATCCAGACGTGAACTTGTGGTATCTGTGTTTCCACCCTGTGAAACGGTCCAGCAGGGACACGGGGAGCAGCTTACCACACATGCGTGTTGTTCCTCCAGAGGAGCGCACTAGCTTGAGGCAGGCGCGTGTCTCCGCACAAGCTGGATGGAAGGGAAGGTAGAAGCAGATGACCATGTGCGCAGTGCTCTGGTCTAAACATGCCCTTTGCGAATAGTTTTCATCTCCTACGCTATAGCTGAACCTTGACATTGCACCAAAGCTGCCATTTAGAGCGAACGTGAATCATTAGCTGTGTCAAGAGCTCCCAATTTTAATGCTGCTTCGTATCTTTTGTCATGACAGATGAGACATACATTCTTGAAACAGCACACAGCGCAGTAGCATGCAGTTCACATGCTGATGTATATTAATCTGCAAAGTGGTTCTGCAACCAAACAATGCCATATTTTGCTAATATGAAAACTTGGGAGCTTTGGCAAAGAGATTTAAAACAGTAGCTTTTACCTTAGAGAAAATAAAGGCATGAAAGGTGAAGCTGTGGAAAAAACTATGATGATCATTTTTTCTCAATTCACTGTGCAAGCAGCATGCAAACCACAGAATTTTGTGACTGTTTTCTTTCAAAAGAGATGAAAGACGGAATGGAAAGCAAAGACTGATTTCATAGCTGCACCCCCAGGGATGGACAATTCTGGCTTCCATTAAGCTAACCATAATTCCACAGAACTGCTTGGAGAATCCTGTTTGGCAGTCATGTGCAATGTGAGCGAACAAACGCACAAATTCTTTATCCAAAAGAGCAAGGCTCGTTTTCTTTACCATGACAATTACCTCATTTATGAGAGCAAGAAAATACAAACCTGTAAAATAAATGTGATAAGGCTATTTTATTCCTGACAAGTGCTTGCAGTCAACCTGTATTGCATGATATACTCAGCTAAGAAAAGGCATTAATGGAGAAGACATACTTTGTAGGGACGGTACTCAGCGCTGTGAGAAAGAAATACATCTTCTGTATGTTCCCAGATGGCAATGTTCTCACTGCCAGGTTGCTCTGTTTCAGCTCTGTGAGGATGTTAATATAAGGATAGTTTGGGCTGGGATTTGAACGAAGCCATTTACTCTGCCTCATTTATAGCCTTTACCGAAGCTACTCTGGCACACTGCAGCAGTGCTTGTCTCTGAATCTGGTAAGAGAAACATGGAGTTTCGCTGAAAAATAAACAGTGATGGATTTGAAATGGACATCTTGGGCATGGATATGGACTTTGACTTGCAGTGTCTCCCCCTATAAAACCATTATAAATGATACGTCAATTTTATTAAAATATCTACTAGTAGACATATTGGTAAAGAAGGATCTCAGTAACCTCAGTTTCCCCTTTTCAAAGAAGGGTGACAGAAAAGATAAAGAAATCCGCTCAAAGTATACAATCATGTTGATCAAAACTAGTGTTTTATTTGCATCAGTTGTCACTCCCAACTATTACCAATCATAGAGCTGGGGAAAAACAGAAAATTGGAACTCCAAGATAAAAACCGGGAGTCTCACAGATCATTCTTAAAAAGATTTCAGTAAAAGTTTGTGGAGTAGTGGGGAGAGGACAATCACTTTCAAATTTTAAAAATTAATACAGGGCAAACAAAATCAGCAATTTGTTATCATAAGTAAATCCAAGTTATAACAACTATTGAAAGTGGCTGGAATAAAAAAACCGGACCTGCGATTGTGTTCCACATAACTGGAGAAAGAAAAACACTATGCCAAAAACCAGGAGAGTAAACATTTAGAAAGAACCTCTAATTTTCATCTCTAATTCCTGTAGTAGATAAACACAACATCAATAAGTTCTGGGAAATGTTAAAAGCTGTACTAAAACAGTTGGCCTGCTTTTCAGGAAGCTATCATCAGAGCCTTTCAAGACACTTAGCAATTTAGGAGTGGGTGTGGAGGTTTCTTTTTAGCTATAGCAGCTATTGAAACATTTCCTTGACTCATCTTCTGAAAAAAGCTTGAATAGAAGAATGTGCAAACTTTGAAAATCATTCAACTCATCTATGAAAAGAAGGATCAATTTCCCTATTATTTTTAAATTGTTTGGGAGAGGCAATCCAGTTACATTCAGGTAAAGAGGGAAAATAGATGCTGATAAAGAAAGTAAAGGGGAAAATGGGAAAAGCAGACCCATGCTGCAATACCCACACACATACAGGAAAACCGTGTAAGAACCCCTCACAGCAATACCCAGCTGCTCGTCAGAATTACAGATGGCCATGGCAAATGCCAGAGAAGGTGCAATTAAACAGACAAATTCCATCGTAAGCGGTGGACTTGCTGGAACAGTAGGTATTTGAAAGAAATGGTGATGAGTAAGAGATACCACAACGGTGACATTTGGCATGAGTTGCAGCAAAATTTGCCACCTCTGTGTGGTGACTGGTCAACTTTTGAAACCTCCAGTGGATGGGAGAGGAGTGGCTGAAGAGCAGCTCTGAAAAAAGGGATCTGGGGGGGTGGCTGGTGATAAGCTGAGCACGTCCTTGGCAGCCAAAAGGGCAAAACATATTCTGGGGTGCATCAAACACAGCATAACCAGCCAGGCAAAAGAGGTGATTATCTCGCTGCATTCAGCTGGAGTACTGTGTGCAGTTCTGGGACCCACAATTTAAGAAGGATGTGAAGGTCCTTGAATATGTCTAGAGGAGGGCCACAAAGCTAGGCACGTGCTGAGAGGAGCAACTAAGGAATTTGGATTTGTGTGGCTTGGAGAAAAGGAGGGTCTGTACGATTTCCTGCAGGGGGGAAGTGGAAAGAGGGATAGTGATCCCTTCTCCTTGGTGATAGGCCACTTGGAAATGGTTCAAAGCTGCACCATGGGAGGTCTAGACTGGACATTAGGAAACATTTCTTTACTGAGCAGGTGGTTGAACACTGG
Organism: Buceros rhinoceros silvestris; assembly: GCF_000710305.1. Taxonomy (NCBI): domain Eukaryota; kingdom Metazoa; phylum Chordata; class Aves; order Bucerotiformes; family Bucerotidae; genus Buceros; species Buceros rhinoceros. The sequence goes on along the minus strand of NW_010432678.1, from coordinate 5,638 downwards.
AACAGGCTTCCCAGAGAGGTGGTCAATGCCCCAAGCCTGTCACTGCCTAAGAGGCTCTTGGACAGTGCCCTTAACAACATGCTTTAATTTGGTCAGCCCTGAACTGCTTGGGCAGTTGGACTATATGGGCATTAGGTCTGAATTCCTTTTCCCTTCCCTTCCCCTTCCCTCTCTTCTCTCTCCAT
>NW_010432678.1:0-5364 GCF_000710305.1 Buceros rhinoceros silvestris | reverse complement strand
TTCTTTAGCAGGTCGGAAATGGTCTCTGCTGCAGGTCCCCAGCCTGGCTGCCCTCCTAGCACCCAGTTCCCCCTCCGGTTTTTGGAGCACTTGTATGGCTGCAATTTGATCTGTAATTTCCCTTCCCTTCCCTTCCCTTCCCTTCCCTTCCCTTCCCTTCCCTTCCCTTCCCTTCCCCTTCCCTCTCTTCTTTCTCCATGTTGTCAGTTTTCCACTTTTTCAGCTCACTTCTGAAAGCTGTAGTCACTGGGGCAATATAACACATAACACTTCCTGCAGTGACTAACGTGAATTTTCTTACGAGATTGTTTTACTGCAATCTAAAATATCCCCAGTACCACCGTGTGTGAAGATACAGCTGGCTCAGTTCCAGGTGTTGTGAAGGCACAGTTGGCAAGTACAGCCTACCCTGGTAGACATTGCTATGCTTACTGAAATCTCCTTTGTTTCTTGCTGTTTTCCCAAAATGCTCTTTTGTAAACACATCATCAAGCTGCAGCCATACGAACACACAGAGAGTGCACACATGGAGACTGCAGTGCTGGAACAGTGTTCTTTCAATCATTATAATAGTACAAAGTACCTCCGCATGCAGGTGAAAATATCTTCATATTGGATCTGGCTTTATTTCTTTTTCTCCCTTTTCATAAAAGAAAAAACCCCAGCAATCCAAAAACCAAGCTGAGCAACATGGAGTTATCGATACCCACAGAGTTTGAAGGGATTACTTTTTCTTCTGTGAAACTTACGGAAGACAAAACCCAACAAAGATTGTTATTAACAGGCTGGGGCAGTGGTGGTGGGTTGTGTGTTAACTCAGCTGGAACATCTCTGTAAGACTTTCTGGACTACTCAGTAGCATTTTGCTTCTTTTCCTTCATTAGCTGATGTCTGTAACCTGTTTGTTTCCTCTTTTCTCTCTAACAGACAGACATAGTTTATATACAGATTTTTAACATTTTCTTAACACTTAAAGGAAAGGTGTTAACGTCACCGACAGTGATGCACTTATACAGTTAGCATTTCAGAATAATCAAATGCAGTGGTTAAGCTTCAGTTGTTAGATGGTACGAACATTTTAATAGTTAAGAAGGCTGTTTTCCTTCAGTGTTGCTTATATTCTGGTTCAGACATAACATTTTACTACTCCTTATTCTCTGTCTTAAGTTTCATATTTATGTGCTTAATGCACAGTTCTCTCAACCTTTATACGACTTAAGAACTGGTAGCACTTGATTGGTTTCCTCTCTGTTTCAAACCTCTTTTACCTTCTTGATAGCCTGAGATACTTTCTGTTTTTCATATGTGCTGTGCTTACGTGTTTGCTTGAAAGAACATTACTGATATCAATTACTAAGTTACTAGGTCTAGATGTTTTATATTATTATGTTTTTGCGGTTTTTCAAAACTTCATTCTGATTGATAAATTCATTTAACTCTTAAGAATAATTGGTTACACTCACCTCTTATTTAAGCCTGGAGTGCTTATTTTACAACTACTGTTTTTCTCTCTTCCCTAATTTGAGACTTTTGCTGCATCCCTGGACATGTCGGGTCATTCTGCTGTTACAGCAGCTGCTGGCTGTTTATGCTAGAGGCTTTCCTCCCGCTTTGTAACTGAGCTTTGTGGCTACCATCCCCTCACAGTTTTGTGATTAACCTCTGTAGCAGGGCAGCTTGCTTTAGTAATCACTCTTTTCACAGGTCATCTGATTTCTCCTATTTGAATATTCACCCTCTTTACTTGCTAAACCTTTACACACCTCATTTTCTTTCTACTTTCTCTTCATTATAGTAGACCCTCTTACTTACATCAGGTACAGCCTGGATGTAATGCTTTAAGTTTTGCATTCTAGTGATGGATGGATTAGCATCCAGCAGGATACTGGAGCTCTTTATTTCCCAATCAGCTTTACAATTACAAATTTACTTTAGTTCTTTTTTGCTTTGCTACCACCTTCTGTTACTTTCCAGGGCACTGGGAAGTCACGCTGGCAAAGGTATCAGTTAATATGAATGCTAATTCACACTGTTCAGTCTTGCACATCTAGGTTCTTTATGTGAGGGTTTCGGTCTTACTGCTCCTTTGTATTTTGCAATGTCTTGACCAGGTCTGGAGACAGTTTTAATCCCAGTAGGCATGCACACACACGCGTACACAGAGCCCACCAGTGACAGATCACACAGACAGCAGAACCGTGCTTTTACCGGCATCGCGTACATTCTAACCACACTCACATAAGCATGAACGATACGAATGGCAGAGTCCTGCTTTTCCTCGCCAGCAAGTCAGTCTCAAAGCCTGCTGGTAGGTTTTATACCCACACACTCTCACAAGGATCTCCCTCTGTTAGCTTTTGTGTTCTTCAGCTCAAATCCTTCAGATGAGGTGACAGACATCATGTAGCACCTGCACATTATTCACTGGGCACCTGGACACAACCATTAGCCTCACCCAGCCATGTAACGATTGCCGCTGGCTGGTTAAAAACGCTGCGGCACTCTACATCCACCCGTGTTCCGGGACATGCTGCACTACCAAATCACTGCGTTAACAGTTGTTACGGCCCAAGACCATCCAGGAATGCTCAGTCTCTCTTCTTCTCCTTCCTCTGTTAGCTTTTGTGTTCTTCAGCTCAAATCCTTCAGATGAGGTGACAGACATCATGTAGCACCTGCACATTATTCACTGGGCACCTGGACACAACCATTAGCCTCACCCAGCCATGTAACGATTGCCGCTGGCTGGTTAAAAACGCTGCGGCACTCTACATCCACCCGTGTTCCGGGACATGCTGCACTACCAAATCACTGCGTTAACAGTTGTTACGGCCCAAGACCATCCAGGAATGCTCAGTCTCTCTTTTTCTCCTTTGACACATTCTGTATTTTCACCCCAGAATGGCAACTCTCACAGCAACACACTCACTCTTACTACACACAGGAGGAGAAATGCTCATCATCAAACACACACTGCTTTGGCCTCTTCAGGTAAAAGCGCAGTGTGTCACTCAGGGTCTAGATTATGTTCAGCCACAGGGATCACGTCTCCTTTTGCTTAATACCAGCTAGCTCAAGCCTGAAAAATGGAAGTTCCCAGAGGAGTCCCCAGTTACACCATGAATAACTTTTCCTTTTTTAGATGGCAGGCATGAGATGTAACCGATCGAAGTGACTAATGTTTGTTGGATCAGCAATACACAACTGAAAACCTAATAATCCAATGACAAATAACTAATAAACACATCATTATTAAATTACATAATTAAATTATACCATTTTGCACGTGATTACACACAGCAACAAAGGTACTGATTGTTATTCCTCAGTCTCACAAATCACATGCAGCTACTATTGAATTCCATTTCCATCACCCTTCCCTCCCCATAGCACTTAGTACTAGGGTGCAACTCCAGCCACCTTTACTCTGTCCTCCTACACCACTCAGCACATTCGCCCTTGAATTGTTTTAATCACGCTCCTGATTTCCTAGAGAGCCTGCAGTTAGTTAGGAGGACTGATGTTCCAGGGGGATCTCTTGCTTGTGATCTACCATAATGAAAACTGGAAAAGGTTTCTTCTTAAATAACAGAATAATTACTGCTGGTGAATAATTAAGGAAAAATGACTCTTCTAGTTTTATAGACACCTGAAGACCTCACTGTGCATCATAACTCCCGGTGGGACAGTGCTCACTGTTTCTGCAGCAGTGCAGTAGTCTGCAGTAGCGTTTGAAAATGAAGGAAGCAGCAAATAGAAGGCTAATGAATTAGGTGCTTGCTTGTTACTAAAAGAGACTCTTGTAGGTCTTGTGACAGGACATTTGAGAAGTTTAAGGCATTGCTTCCAATTCCGCTAATCATCTTCTTACAGAAGAATGTGAGTCATTACAATTGCTAGCAGTCCATGTCCAAAGATGGTCTTTGTACCCTCATTATTACGTATTAATTATTTTTCTCCGTTGTCCCCTTGAAGGGAGAAAGTTACCTTTATTTTGTGTGCACGGGATTGTGGCACAAAGAGGACAAACACTAGTGTTAGGTCACACAGAAAATCTGTATTGAAGCGATGAGTTGCCCTGATGTTCCTGACTCCCAGGTCCATTCCTTCCTTGTGAGATCATGCTTTAGCAATAGTAATCTATGTCTTCTTCCCACCAAACTGCATACGTTTGCATTTAAAACCCCATAGCAGATATGCCAGTTCATTTAAGTGCCTGATTTTCCCCATACGGAGCTAATTTGCCTTAGAAAGATAAATGGAAAATTCAAACACTCAGGAAGGCTGATACTAGCTGAGATGCATTTCTTCCCCTCCTCACTAAATGCTTTTTCTGTTGTATCTTCAGATCTTTAAACTCAGAACTTTAATACAGAGAGTTTATTGGTTTCTGCGTAGTGGTCTGAGGCTCAGACCACTGCAGGTGTGTGGCTAAGAGGTGTTAACTGGGAGATCGATGCACAAAAATTGGGAATACAACTCAACAGTTAACAGATTCCAGTGGACTTTGGATCAAACCCTGCGGGAATACACATGGCAACAAATCCGAAAACCCCTCTGCTTCTCTGATTTTCCTATTCACATATGTACCAGACGAGTTTTCTTTTCATAATATAGTTGTGTTCTGCCAATCTGCAACTTTCAGTAAAAGCAAGTCAGAACTATTAATGATGCCTGAACTGTTATCAAGAATAATTAACACTGAAGATAACAGTAACTCATTCTTAGCAGACAATATGTTTGTACCTGAGCAATATTTAACCTTGACACACTTCTGGAGGTCATCCATGAAGATGCTTGTTTAAAAACCATCTACAGAGATGGTTTCGGAAGTCAGTGGAACAAGTAATACTGAACTATGAAGGCCAGAAGTTCACTAGTCTGGGCCTGACTACCTACATAAACACGAAGTATTACAAACGCAATGAACTCCCTCGTTTCCCATTCTGCTACTATTTTGGAGAGTACCTTCACTTAGCTGTGTTCCAAAGGACAGGTTTCCTTCTCTTTACCAATACGGGCTGGTGCCCAGCTGTTCAGAAACAAGGTGATCCTTGTAAAGGGTGGTAAAAACAGACTTTTGGAGACTTAGTCGTGCTGACTTATCCAACTTGCCCAGGAAATCCTATAATGAAAGTGAAATAAATCCTGAGAGCAGAGATGGAGTGAGAAAGTAGAATGGCTGACTTCTCTTGCTGTCTAAGGCTGAGACGTAAACACGTCTGTTAAACCATGGAGGGCAGTGTTACGGACAGTTTTGAAATCTTCAGTAATGAACAAACAGTGTGGTTTATGCTTCCAGAATATGAAATTGAGAGATCATTCTTCCTGAGAATGAAGTGTGTCCTAGCCAAGAGGAATGCC
>NW_010432677.1:12340-28349 GCF_000710305.1 Buceros rhinoceros silvestris | reverse complement strand
TCCGGGTGCCTCGGAGAGGTGCCTCGGCCTCTGTCTAGGGACCCCTCGGCCGTGTCTCGCCGGCCGTGCCGGTCTGGGGCCGGGCTCCGTAGCCCTGCAGGTTATTGGTGTTTCAAGGAAAATGGGTTGTTTTTGTACACCTCCGTTCCATGTGAGGTTTCTGCTGATTTCCGTGGCGTGCGGAGATCTGTGTGGGGGAGTGTGTCTGCCTGCGCTCACTGCAGAGATACAAGAGGACTTGGAAGACAGAATACCGTAACGTTTGGGAGTGGGTTGTGTAGGTGAAAGCTGTTCTTTGTGACCCTGATTATAGAAAGGTGTTTCATGACAAGGGTAACAGACCATCTGATGGGGGCTGGATTTTGCCCAGGTGTAAGCAGTCTAATGCGTTCTTGCCTTTTGTCTGTAATTCCTCTTTGTGACCTGTCGCGTAGTTGCTGTACAATGGCTGTTCTTCCAGAAGTTTTATTGTAAGCCTTATTACACAGAAAGGCCTCTAAAATCAATAACAAATCTCAGTGAAGGTATTACTCTTTCTGTTTGGTGGAGGTTTCTCTTTTAGAAATGTGCTCCAGGTTTCTAGCTCCTTCTCAGCTCACCTATGTTAGGGTCACCGACGTAATCACCTCTTCCGCTGTAGCCTGAGCTGTTTGCAGCGTCAGTAACGTTTTGGAGACGACCGGTGCTGTTGCTGGGTGCCCTGGGCAGTTTGATACAGTAGCAGTTACGCAAGTGCTCTCCAGACATATGGAAGGAATGATCCTCCAAATGTTTGTGATCCTGTAAAAATGCAATTAAAATATCCCAGACTTAACATTCTCCCCACAACTCCCCCCCTTTTTTTTTAACTATTTCTTATGTTCCTTTCATAAATAGGAACCATGACACTTTGTAATCTGAATTCAACTGTCAGTAACAAAATTTAAATTCTTGAGGTGACTATGTACAGCTGGTCCATAATCTTGAATATGTCTGTCAGATTGTATTAGTTGGTTGGGTCTGCACCCAAAGGTAAGATGTGAATGCCTGGAGAATCATTCGTGGATTCTATGAACTGTGTTGGGAGATGCTCCTCTTGACTCACCACAGGAGAAGGCAGCGTTGAACAGCAGCCCAGGCCATGTTCTCACTGCCAGTGTGTGCTGTAATTAATAGTGATATGTACTGGTTGCTCTGCAGCCAAGTAAACAGTAATGATGTAATTTAATTTTGCAAATTAAAATAAATCTGAATTCCATGCTGCATTCTAACTAAAGTTGTTGAAACCTAATGGCAATAGGTCCTTGGAATGTATTATATGGTATGAAAGTCCAGACTGTAATTTGCAGAGCAAAATGCTACTCTGAATACTGGCTCGCTTGTTAAAGCAGAGGCCAAAGAGGCATTTCCATTAAAAGGGACACTGATCTCAAATCAATTGTCTCACCGAATATTATCTTGTTGCATCATTACACTGATGTATCAATGCTGCTAGGAAAAAACTGTGTTAATAAGAAAAGCTGTTAAACAGATCACTTCTTATTTAAAAGAAAACAGCTGGATACTTGGTTGTGTCTGTTATTACCCTGTGTCCTGGTTCTGTGCATTGAAGTTGGGCTGGTGGGTAATGTGTAAGCACTACTTGCTTTGTAACTCATATTTTCAAATCTCTAAGAAATGTTTGTAAATTTACTCCATTTTGTTTCTAGAAGATGCAGCTCCTTGGTGATTACAACTTTGGCTGTGAGTTGTTTTCGTGACTCCTGGAATTATCAGCTGCCTGCTCCACACCAACAGCTATAAAGCTCAGAACTGTGCTCCCGTGTAACACCTTGATGTGGTTGTTGCTGATGGAGAGAAACAGGACTTGGTAGTTCACTTGGCAGCAAATTATTCAGAAGAAAAACTTCCCAGGGATCTGGATTGTTTTTACCATGGACTCCTTGTCTGTCCAGCAGGATGGTCCCTTGGAGAACAGAAGCAGTAATGGGACCCTTGGCAGCTCTGAAGAACTTTCGGATGGTAAAGCCAAGTCAGACTTGCCAATTACAAGAGATGAAATTAACGGTAAGTTATGTCACACCCACCAAATCATTTCCTACTCTTACCCAGGCTTCTCTACAACTATCTATTTTGTTCAGGTGATGCTGAAGGTGAGGAATTTTTTGTAGAGCAGTTGGAAGCAAGTCTGGTGAAGACTGTGGCTCTGTGCATGGGAAAACTTCTTTTGTTTCAAAACTTACTCTCTCAAAACAAAAGCAAACTATTAACCTAAGTATTTGTGGGTGTCCGTTGAGTATGTGTTGTTCGGGGTGTTACTCTGTTTTCTGATAGTGTTTCCAAGACTGTATACATGAAATTCTCTGGAACTTACAGTTTTGAAATGATTGCTATGGAGCAAGCTCATGACTAGAGTACTTTATTCTGGCAGAATAAATTTTCCTAATAAATTGATCAGATGAAAACCAAAATATGCTTTTAGAAGTCTCCTTAAACTTCCATTTATGGAAGATAGAGACCGGCATGTACTCCCCAAAGTATCTCAAAATAACCTTTATATGTAGACAAGCTCTACTATAAAATAATCATGCAGCTGTTTACAAGAACCTTAAGAGAATGCTGATCTGAAGCAAACTTAGATTGGGAGGAAACCCCTGTGGGTCATCTAGTCCACCCTCATGCACAGAGCAAACCTAGCTCTGAAGCTAGATCAGGTTGCTCAGGGCCTTGTCCTGTTGAATTCTGAAAATCTCCAGAGAGGGACATTCAGCAGTCTCTCTACTCGTTCTGGTATTTAACTGCCTTTGTTGTGAAAATCTCTTCCTTGTGTTGAATTGAAATCTCCATGTTTCTATACTGGTATCTAAGGACATGCTGATCCATAGGGATGTGGGGGTAGATGGGTGGAGGGTGTGTGTGTGTCGCAGCTGCGCAGATACACAGAAGTGCATGGGTTACTTGCGTATAAGGAGGCGATCACGTGCTGAAGTTGTTAGCCTTCCGCCCTCCTCACACCAGGGCTGTCATCTTGCACTGGCAGGAAAGCGGAGGCCTGAGGCTTTATTTGCATTTCTTATGTTGCCCTTATCAGACTGGCAGAGCGTGGTTATAGGATGATTCATTCATCCTTTATGGAGATTACGCTTTGCTGTCTTCTCCGGTGTTGGACATTGTCCAAACAATTGAATTGTGGCTTACAAATAGGTAGTGTGTCTTTCTACTGTTTTCAGTCCAACTGCATCTCTTCCCCCACTGTTCTAAGACCGCAGTTGTGTTGACACTACTGCAATTAAATTACTTTAGACTGAGGCAGCACTTAGATTCTGAGTGTCTCAGGGCCTCAGGAAGTTGCCAGGAAACCATTCCTCCAGAATTTTGCTCCAGCATCTCTCTTGTATGTGTATACCGCCCACAGTCGTGATACAAATGTAAATAAAGTATAAACCCAATGCAGTAATAGGTGCAATTTCTGAAAGATGGACAGAAACAGTATTTCTGAATGTGAGAGGTATCTTCTTATTTTTTGCTTCTCGTGGCTGTTCCTGACTTCTCTTTTAAATTTAGTTTTGACGGTCTTTTATTTTTAAAATGCCTTACATGCTGTCTGAGGTTGGTTAGTCATTCAAAAAGCAGCCCTGTCCTCTGCCCTCCTTTGCATCCTTGTTGCACCCATCCCCTCCATTGTGCTTGCAAGTGTTTCTGTGACCACATGATGAATTAAATCGTAGAACTGTTTCAGGCTAAAATGGCCTGAAAATGTTTTCTCCATGACAAATAAGATACTCAAAAGTGTTTCGATTCAAATCTTAGTGAGCTGCTGGGTTTTGGCAACCTAAGGCTGAAAACTTTTTATTTTGACCCATGATGAGTTTCCTCATTCAGTTTCCTCTGACCTGGTTCGCTACAAAAACATCAGTGCTGGCTTAAGGGAGGGTGCACCGCAGAGGTGGGAACAGATGGTTAGGGGTGGAAATTTTATCTTTTCCTCTTCAAATTACTGTGAAGTGAAATTTGACTGCATTTAAAAGGCAGCCTTTTGCTTTCTTCAATTTGCTTTCAAAGGGAAAACAATGAAAAAGTCCTGACTTCCTACCTGTAACTTTTCCCCATATGGCTTATTTAATTTCAAAGTGCACTTTAATGTTCACCACATACGTGAATGATAATAACTTCATTTTTATTTGGTTTTATTTATCTATTTTAAAATTGTTTTGCCTTCAGAAGTTTGTAATGATTTGTTATAAGCAAGAAAAATGTTTAATAGCAATATGTTAATGGGCTGGTCTAAACTAATAATTAAAGTTCTATTGAATTGCTGTAATCAGCTTCCTTGCTACGGAATATTTCTGCATACGAATCTTAGGAACAAGTAGTTTTGGGAGGATCTGTTTCTCAATTCTGCCTTGTTTGGCTTTTTTTTTTCCCTCACATCAACTTTGAGCAGGCTTTAAAAAAAACAGACAGCTTATTCAAGCCTGAGCTCTGAGAAGAGGAAAAAATAGGAAGAGGAGGCTTTCAGATACTTTGTGATCATAAATATTAAATATTTTCAAATATCTTTAAGAAAAATAATTAAATTGCCCGTATTATTCCAATGAGTAGGAGTTACTCCAGTAACTCGTGGTGTGGGAATGAACAAAAAGACAGTGGCTATGTCAGTACCTGGCTCACCTGAGATCTACAGTAATGCATTTAAAGTTAGGTACACCATTTTGTTGCAACAGCAGATTCATAAATGCAAGTAGTCCCCCAACAAAATGAAGTAGAAATGTGTGTGAGAAATCCTCTGCAGTTGAACCATTCTTCCTGATAGAAAAGAAAAATCTAATATTAGTGAGGGTAAAATTGGTATTCAAAGTGATTCTTGAATTGCTTATATATGAGCTTTGCTATTGTACTTTTGATGACGATGTCCTGTTTGAAAAAACCCTAAACTCTGTTTGAAGTTGAGAAGCTCTGCTTGGCCCAGGCTGGAAGTCAGGGTGGTGGGTACTTCTCCGAGTGCCCGGCAGCATACCAAATAGCTGAATCATTCGGCAGGGCCTCATGTTGCTCAGTCTTGTTTGTAGTTGGTTGCCACCAAGTGTGACACAGATCACGTTGCTTACAGTAGGTGTTCCGTGCTTCTAAACCTAGCAAGATTTAAAAATCCATGTGCGGTTTTGAAGATATTTTATGATCATTTTGAGGTCCTGCTTTGAAGGCTATGTAGTAAAGTGAATGAAAGGTACTTGTTCTGGTCTTCTAAAATGAAGAATCAAAAGTCCGTTATAAAATTCCTCCTGCCACTTGCTGCCATTAGCAATTTCCGTATTCGTACAGTCTAAAGTAGTAACGTTATATTTGGTGGAGGTGTGAAGATAAATGGGGTGGCTTAAAGTGTAGCTCAGTGAAACTTTCTTTTCCAGCTACCAGTGTTAACATCAATGAAGTGCCAAATGAAGAGGGAAGCCTGGAGATAAACAGCAAAGCGGATGCCTGCCAGAATGGGCCCGAGTCATTCTTCCCCAACTCCCCTGTATCTTTTGACCCCACCAGCAATGCGCAGGGTCAAGAGTCATCCCCAGGTGTGACTGGTTTCCATGACAGCCTAAAGAAGTCTCAGGGAACTAGTGCTGAGGGCATAGTTCTTAGAAAAGAAGCTTTGCAGTCTCTCAAACTAAGTCTTCCCATGCAAGAAACTGAATTATGTAAGCATCTGTTTATGGTGGTGCCCCTGCTTTCTCTTGCTGCGTGAAGCTTTTTACTCTGAGCCTGGCTCTAGAACCCTATAACATCATTTAAGCTTGGACTAAAATTCATTTCTGCAGTAAGCTTTTACTTTGAATTACAATTCATTCTCTTTCCATAAACCACCCTCTGCTGCAGCTAAGGCACATACCTTACCATTTAAAACTTGTTCTTGTGCTGGAGGGGAATTTATGCTTTCTGGGGCTGCAGCTATTCTCATCTTCTTGATTATTAGGAGTAACAGGTGACATTAAAAAAAAAAAAGACAGAAGGGCAGAAGCAGGTGGTTTTAAGCTAAGTAATAAAGGGGGGAAGAGCAGAGCAATAAAGGGGAAGCTTTTATATTCAGGTGTCTAATGCTGCAGGAGTTTTCTGAAATAATGTTTTTTTTAAAGCCTTACTATGGGAAAGATTTAACATGAGTTAACAAAAAGAAAAAACATATCGCAGGAACATCTTTCTCTGACTGGTAGGGAAGAAGTGGACTGCATAGGTCTTGCTTGGTTTTGTAATTTTAGTCCTGCCAAAAATGCAGGAAAGGCGAGATTAAATGACAGCAGTAGTTCTGTTCTTGCTGTGTAATATCTTGTCATATATACATGGAGGAACTGCAGCATTTTCAGACTGAGCAAAGTCTGAAAACAGGCTTTATCAGTGCTTACACGAGGAGTTAGTAGAAGAGGCTGTTGAGGTGCATGCCAATGGGCTTTCCTTGCGTTCCTTGCTTAAGCATGAAGCATGTTGCTGGTGGTAGAAGGGGCTTTTTCCTTTTGCATCAGATTTCCCTGTGTTGGAGTGTTCTGTTTGACTGTAAAGACACCTTTCACTTACAGGCTCAGCAGAGTCTTCACTCCCATTGGAGAAAGAAGAACAAATACGGCTTCAAGCAAGAAGACGGTTAGAAGAACAGCTCAAGCAATACAGAGTGAAGAGACATCAGGAAAGAGTGAGTACCACACTACAGATCTTCTGGATTCAGTGGCTTGTTGAGAAGCTTGAAAACTTTATCCTTCCTGTTCTCTAAATTACTGTTTGCTTTCCTTTAAATGTTCAGTAGTTTTTTCAAATGTGAGAAAGTAATCTTTTCTTCTGGACACGCAAAATCTGTTTCTCTGTTACCTCCTCAGTAATGTACCGTTTTGTGCTACTTAAAATAGGGGGGGTAGGGCACAAACCCAAAACTTAGGTAACCTAAATGTTCAGGTTTTTCTTATATTTTTCGGTTAGCTTTTGGAGTCTGCTTTGATCATTTCCAACATACATATTCTGAGCCTTGATAAGGTTGATTGTAATTTATCTTGTTGATGAAAGGATGCATACCTTTAAATATTGACGTGAAAGTGTAGAGTTTTAAATTCTACAGCAAAATAAGCCTTTGATACTAGTTCAGATGTGACATTCTGGAATTTGTTGTTGACTCTTTGCTTCCTTTAGTCAAATCAGTCTACATCCAAAAACCGGCCCTCCAGCACCCTAGATCCTGAGCTGATGTTAAATCCAGAAATCTTGCCAAGAGCTAGCACTGTAGCAATGACAAAAGAATACTCCTTTTTGCGGACCAGTGTCCCCAGGGGTCCAAAACTGGGTAGTTTGGGACTCCCAGCATCCTCAAAAGAGCGAAGAAGTTCTAAATCTAAGCCCAGTAAGATCCGGTCCTTGGCTGACTACAGAACTGAAGATTCAGGCTCCGGAAATGCTACTGGGAATTTTGCAGCTGCTGACTCATCTGGTGGGACTCTGAAACAAAGCAGAAGTGGTCCAACATCGGTTGTTTCTGAGATTAGTCTACCCTCTGACACGGAAGATCAAATAGAGAATTCCTCCTTGGCAGGAGATAGTGTTTCGGAGATTGATGGGAGTGAAGTGGGAATGAGGCTGGATGGAAATGAGAGTGACAGCTCTACCTACAGCAGCGTGTCAGGAAAAGGGCTGTGTAACAGTTTGCAGAATGCAGAAGGTAAACAGAGTATTCCATATATGATAAACGGTCAGAAGATCCACCCTGATGCAATGGGGCAATTTCCTTCCATCCGTGAGGTGCTTCAGGCTGCGGCAGTGGAGCATCAAGCCCAAGAGCAAGAAGTTAATGGGGAAGTACGGAGTAGGAGAGACAGCATTTCCAGCAGGTAAGGAAGTTCACCATACAGCGAGGCCACTGTTAGGCGTTACACTTTCTTGGAACTGGCAGCTTATTACTCCTAGCTTCTACTAACTTTGGATCCAGTTTTAACTTACATCTGTTGTGATCAAGTCTGTTAGCTTGGAGATTCTAAAAGAAACTTGAAAGGCCCTGCACTTGAGTCCCTGTTTACTGAGTGTATCTTTAGAGAAGGATACTTTTGCCACTGGCAGTGTGTTTTAAACGTACTGCTAGCTGTCACTTCTATCTGTACTTGCTTGTGAAGCAGGATTGTTGATGTGGCATTGGTCTTTAAAGTGTGAACGTGTAGATTTAACTGACTCAGTGCTATTTATTATCATCCTTTTTCTGATGTACGCACATACCTTTCAGACCTCAATTAGTTGCGAAATGCCAAGAGACTTGTCCTAGATACCCTTATCCTCTTCAGCCCTTTAGAATGAGATTTAGTCGCACAAGCTTATGCGTTTATAGTAGGTATTAAACTGTGATTCTTAAAGCAAGTGGATGACTTGTGAAGTCCTTAACGGTGCAGTTGTGTTTTTTATCAGTTGTCTGCAGGTATATGTTTTATACATGCTAATTTTGAAATTGCCTTTTTTTTTAAATGCATTGGAATATAGCATAATGTCCCAGGATTTTAAGGTGAAATCAGTTGTTGACAGTTACTCCAGCTTAGACTTAATATTTACACTAATGAGAGAGAGATCTTTTTCCCTAGACTCCTTGGCTGTACATCAGGCAAGGAGCACAAGGAATCCCTTACACCAGATACCTTTTCTTCCTTCTTTTGCAGCAGCTCTTGGTATTTTTCAGGCAGTTTAATGTTAAAGCAGACAACTGTGGACAGTAGTTGTAGGGGTTTTGTGTTCCTGCTACATCCATTTTTCTGCTTATAATGGAATATGCGGATACAGAATATAATAAAGTCAGCCATTGCGTTTCTGTAAAATAACAATACATAGGTGCCACGCTAGATTCTAGTTGCTGTAAATACAGGAAACTAATATATAAAATCATAGCATGAACATAATTTCTTTATCTCTTTGAATGATAATGAAGGTTGTCATTGTGTTCTGCATGCATCATAAAGTCAGAAAAAATGTCCTAAATTCTAGGTCACGTGTGGAGTCTGAGTACCTTTTAATTTCAGCTTCACTTTCCTTCAACTAGATGAATGTTGTAGTCTAACTCTTAAACTGTCTGTGCTGTCTCTGTCTCCAGTGTTTCTATGGAAAGCTCTGTCACAGGAACTCATGACGAAATGTTGCAGGTTTTGAAGGAGAAGATGAGACTTGAAGGACAGCTAGAAGCACTCTCACTAGAAGCTAATCAGGTAGAAGAAGAATTTGAATTTCTGTATCTAGCAAATTGTGTTAATGCGTTGATTAATTTTTCAAGAGCTTCTTACTCATTAGTTCTTGGAGTTATGTTTTGTAAAACCATTGTCGAATAAGGTACTTTACAAGGATGCTGTTGAGGGTTAACCCTGGCTGGAGGCCAGGTGCCCACCAAAAGCGGTCTGTCACTCCCTCCCCCTGGACAGGAGAGAGACATGGTTACTGACACACAATGCTGTATGTCTTGTCTGTGCCTTCCTCTGTATTGTCTTTGACTACTTGAAATACCTAGGTGAAATGTCACTTAAAGAATTTTTTACAAGCATATGTGGTCTTTGACTTAGCAAACGCATTTTGCTGGGCATCTTCTTTAGTCAGCTGTTAATGTATTTTCTCATAAGACTTCTGTGTTTTATTTTCTGGACACGTTCAGGCTCTCAAAGAGAAGACTGAGCTGCAAGCCCAACTTGCAGCTTTGAACATGAAGCTTCAGGCGCAGATGGAGCACAGCCAAAATAGCCAGCAGAAGCAGGAATCTCTGAGCTCAGAAGTGGCTACATTAAAGCAGTCTTGCTGGGATCTGGAACGAGCAATGGCTGACCTGCAGAATGCCTTGGAAGCCAAGAATGCTAGTTTGGCTTCTTCCAATAATGATTTGCAGTTAGCAGAGGAACAATACCAAAGACTCCTGCTGAAGGTCGAAGATATGCAAAAAAATGTTCTCACCAGAGACAGCACAGGTGGGATGATGTAAATGTCAGTCTTTAAAATTTGTTACTCCATAAATAATTTTATTTCAACATAATTCTGAAGTCCAGGAAGAAGAAGGATTTTAAATTTGTTTTTCATTGATTTCATACTAATAAAATGGTCTGAATTTTAAGATTATTGGGGGTTTGTGTCACAGAAGTGCCACAGTTTTCAAGCTGCCGCTGTCAGTTTGGAGAGGGAGGCATAAATTAGGCTAGTAACTGTTTGACAATGGACTAACGGTTTTTAGAAAATTGTATAAATATTGGTTTGTAATGATGATTCTATGTGGAAGGATACCTACTTCCTGATTTTTAATTAGTTCTTCTTTTCCACCTCTAAGGAATGTGTATTGAAACGATTAATGTATTTTAATTCTACATATGACCTGATACTTTGGGTTCTAGCACTTCCCCTCATTTTTGTAGGAAAAGCCAGTCTATATGTAATTTGGCATAGATGTTTTTGTTTGAAAAAATAAAGGAAAAAAGCCACAAATACAGCTACGATCCTTGAAAACACGTGCATAAAAGTAGAACAATGGAGTGTGCTAGTCCAAGTTCTTTGTTTTTCTTTTAGTGCATGATCTGCGACAGCAGTTGGCTTCCTTACAGAACCAGCTTCAGAAGGTGCAGCTGGAACGGACCACACTGACCAATAAGCTAAAGGCATCTGAAACAGAAATCACATCTCTCCAGAATGTGCGGCAGTGGTACCAGCAGCAGCTTGTGCTAGCACAGGAGGCCCGTGTCAGGCTGCAGAGTGAGATGGCCAATATACAGGTATTAGGACTTACTTACGTTTGGGAGGACTGAGAATCTGGGGTTTTTTTATGTTAGCTTTATGCAGAGGACATTGTTTATGTGCTTGGACAAGGGAGCCTGTCTCACTTGCATATTCTGCAAGGGGTGTGTGTTTTGTTTTTTGTTGTGAGGCATTAGTTAACACTAATGTTAGGCATGAATTTAACCAAAGCACTTGTCTTCTGTGCATGAAGATCTGTAGTGCCATGAAAGCAGTAGCTGAGATGAGGCACAGATAAAAATTCCACGCGATCTTCCCGTCACCCCCCTAACCCCCACAACTCTTAAATTTTACTATTGGTATTAATCTGTGATTTTTTTTTTTTTTCCCTTCATTTAGGCTGGGCAAATGACTCAAGCAGGTATGTTGGAACATCTCAAACTAGAGAACGTGGCACTGTCTCAGCAGCTGACTGAAACCCAGCACAGATCCATTAAAGAAAAGGAACGTATTGCAGCACAGCTGCAAAACATTGAGGTATGGTTGTAGGTGGTCATGAATTGTGTTCTGCCTAGGTTATGTATTTAGGTTTTGCAAACTCTAGGCTCTTCTAGCAAAGCGGCATCGAATTCTTATGACTTGATTCAAATTCTGCATTTTAAAAACAGTAAATATTTCAGAGCAAATACATTTCTTTGACATTAAAATCAGTAAGAGGTAGCAAGGCCGTGTGTTTCCCATTCCAAGGTGATATTTACATTTTCAGCTCTGGTATTTGTTTGTAATTTTAAAGGTGGATGTAAATGTTTTCCTTTTTTTTTTTCCTTTTTTTTTCTTCCCACCACTCCCCCTCCACTGATATCGTAGAAGTTGATTCCATGCTTTTTCTGTGCAGGCTGACATGCTAGATCAAGAAGCTGCCTTCATGCAAATCCAGGAGGCTAAAACCATGGTGGAAGAAGACTTGCAGAGAAAACTAGAGGAGTTTGAGGATGAGAAGGAACACCTTCAGAAAATGGCTGATTCTGCAGCCACATTGGAGCAAGAACTGGAACAGGTACTGCTGTTAGGTAACTTCCCAAAGGTTATTTCAAGGGAAATACTTGGCTGAAAAGGCAATAGTAAATAGGTACTGAGCACTCAACTTTTTCAAAACCTGAAAGATTGCTGCAGAAATGAAGTCCACATCAAAGCCACTCTGTCCCAGGTGAATAGTCTCCCTCTTTTTCAGTCATCTCAGTAACAGTACTCTTTCAAATTTCAGAACTACTGTCTCATAGGTGTTCGGGTTTGATTTTTGGTTAGATTTTTTTTTTAGTGAGTTTACTATGTGATTATTCTAAGTGTAGACAGGAAGCATAGATCCATGTTCAAGGTTGTTAGGCAGTCAGGATATCATTATATACACTTATGGCATAATAAATCTGCACTTCGCTACAGGGTCCTGCTTTAACCTTGTAACATTACAAAGGCAGCATGGCAAGGGCTGTGTGGTTGCCAGTATTGTATTGCATGTAATTATATGGGGTTGTCATTAATAACATTGAAATTACCCAGTATATCTACTGTGGACACATTTTGCAAATAAAAATTTAGAATTCTGAGAATCTAACCGAAGAATATCTTAGGTTTGTCATTCTGGACATTGCTTAGCCTGCAAGATTACACATGCTGCAGAAGGCAATGAATGCAATTACAGAGCAAATAGAAGAAGTGGCCTGGGAAGGTTAAAAATATTTTCACCGTCTTCTCTCCTTTCCTAGAAGCTTAAATGTTAGTTAAAATATTTTACTTTGATTGGAGTGTATTAATTTAATCTTAAAATCTTCTTAGGTCAAATTGACTTTGCATCAGCGAGACCTGCAGCTTGAATCTTTACAGCAAGAACACCTAGACCTAATGAAACAATTCACTCTGACCCAAGAGACCTTGCACAGCAAAGAGCAGTCCCTGGAAGACCTGCAAACACAATATGATGAACTGAAGGCCAGATTAGAAGAGTTCCAAAGTGATGCTACTTCTAAGGATGATACGATCCAGTATTTGCAGAATGAGAAGATTGTCCTGGAAGTAGCTCTGCAGGCAGCAAAAGCAAGCAAAGAGCAGCTTGATGAAGGAGTGATACGCCTTGGAGAAGATACAGAAGTAGCATCAGAAATCTTGGAACAACTGAGGCAAGAAATGGCAATCAAGTCAAGCCAGGTAACAAATCCCTAGAAGTATAAAGTAGCTGTTGCAGGGAAGTACTGCCCCAGGCACGTGATGGAGCCGGTTACGTGAGGGGAGATTGGTCCACGTGAGTCTGTATGTGTGTGTAGTTGCGAGAGTCAGCTAGTGGGAATATTTTAATCAGTTCTGTATTTTTCCCTGTTAGTAGACATCTGACACTGCTCATCCTGTCACATCACTGGTGAGCTACAGCTTATTACCCTTTGGTATCTATGTGTGTTTATGCATTTGTGTGGCATAGGATGGGAAGCTGAGGTTAATTGGTCTTGTTCTGTTTCCAAAAGCCACCATCTTTTTAAAATCTACCAGTTTTGAAATGCAGTAATTTTGAATACAGATCAGTTTTGGAACGATTTTTTTTTAGCGTGCCCCTTTTCCGTGGCACCGTGGGCCAAACATCTTCCTTGTGCAGTGATTTAGTCATGTTTAATTGTGCCTTTTCTCTTGAAACAATATACCAGGGTTTGCTCTTGCATAGTGCTGTATACCAGCTGAGGCTTTTTCCTAGTCACTGAACTATTTTCTAAGATCAAGCCTAATGCATGTCCTTGTTCGTTCTGTGGCTGCTTTAAATTATGGTGATACTTCTTTCCCACTGTAGTGTGATAGTCATGTACACTCTTATCTTTTAGAGCATCCAAGCTCCATTGCGAGAGCTTTCTTACTTCTAGTAATGATGAGTACCTGATAATGTTTAGGAAGTTCTCTGGAAGATAATCATGGGACTCGATAGTATTACCAGTATAAGTATTGAAGAACTATGGAAATATACTTAAGATAAAGATTGTGGTTTTTTCCTTCAAAGCACCAGCTGGTTTCTTCATTTGACCGTGTATGTGTGAATGGGTGCCATCTGGATAAACCATAAGTACACTAATGGTGCAAACTAGAACTTCAATGACAGGATAAGAGGACTTCATGCATTCCTGAGGGTTGACAAGGCTCACTGTGTGGTGACCTGTGTCAATGTGTTATCAAGAGTGCCACTGAGATGCCTAGGCAGAAACAGGAACCTCATTAGATTAGGCAATGGTACAAGCATAGCAAAAGATAGTGTCGCTGCCACGCATAACACAGAATATGACATTTGGCTTCTAAAGCAACACGTTTGCTTTTTTTCCCCCTCTGGCAGGTAGAAAATCTGCAACAAGAAAATGCCAGCCTTAAAAAACAGGTTCAGAAAGTGAAGGAACAGTTCCTGCAGCAGAAGGTAAGCAAAAGCAAAGAATTTATTTCAAAGAAATAAAACAGAGGAACATACTTCTTTTTTTACAGTGAAGGTATGTACTTCTGAGAGGTTTGTGAGTGATTTTGAATCAATTTTCTGTATCAAAGAACTTTGTGATGTAATTAGACAGTTTCTGTATTTCGTACAGTAGAATTTTTATCTGTAACAAACGTAAAGGCAGATCCACCAGCCAAGTCATGCTTTCCTTGGACATCAGGGAGTTTGCCAAATGATCCCCTGTATAAAATATCTCTCTGGTTTGTTGATACTAGGTTTGCTTTTGCCAAAGCACTCATGAAAATCTTTGTGTCATCATTTTCCTGCAGCTTTGAGAAACAATAGTTGCTTCAGTAATTAGAAGGAAAATAAGTGCTTTATGGCAAATATTGTTCTGAATTTCCACAGTTTTGAAACATTCATTTGAAGTTGATATGCCGTTAGTGTTGCGCACATGTGTTATGTATAGAGTTCGCACCATTAATTTACCGCTTGATTACTTATTAACCTAATGCCAGGGGTGGTTTTACCTTCTTAGGTTTAAGTTTGGGAAGGCTGTTTAAACTGTCAGTCACAGTTAAGCCTGCCTGTCATGGCAGAAGTTGCTAATTGTGTGCGTGGGATTGTTAAATTTTTACAATTAGTTTAGTTCAAAAAATGGCACTTAATTATTGCAGTTCCATAAAGAATGTGAAGAGTATCCCATACTGCTGTAAACACTCAGTTTTGTTATGAGCTGCTGAATACACAGAGGTGTTTCCATAAAAGTCTTTGAACTAGAGTAAATATGGTTATTTACTCAGAGATGACGCTGCCGGTTTGTATTCTTTGACACACTCCACCCCCTAAATTAAAATAATATCAATAAATTCTTTATAGTAAATTACTCTTAGGTTTAGAAAGTTGTAACAGAGGTGACATTGTCCTGATGAAACACTTGTGTCCAAGGTAATGGTGGAAGCTTATCGAAGAGATGCAAGTTCTAAGGACCAGCTGATTAGTGAACTGAAAGCTACAAAGAAGCGGCTGGATTCAGAAGTGAAAGAGTTAAAACGAGAGCTACTGAAAATTCAAGCTGAAAAACAGTCACTCGAATCTGAACATTCAAAACTACAGAAGGAAGTATCTCAGGTTCACCAGCAGATGGTGGAAATAGAAAATCATCTTCAGTCAGTGCAGAAAGAACGAGATGATATGGAAGCACGCCTGCAGGTATGAAAGGTGTTAAGCTTTGAACTTTGAGAGTGTTACATCCAGGACATGTTATTATTTCTGTTAGGTGTGGAAATAAACAGAATGACCATCTGCAAGTTAAGATGCTTGGTTACATATTTAATATTGTCTATACGTTTTAAGCATATACCTACCAGAATCCTGTAAATACATGACGTCTATTATTAACATCTCATGGCAGTGAGTGGGGAGAAGCACACTACAGGAGTGGCAGAGGTGTGAAGTGTCCTTGGTCCCAAAGCGAACTCCATTGGAGGGCAAACCAAACTCTGTTCATAGGTGTTATGGTGGTGGCCACAGAGGGAAAAATTAAGGAAAAAATAAAAGAGAAAGAGCATGGAGACAGAGAACGTTGGAACAGTTTCTGTTTAGAGATGGAATTAATTTTGAAATTTCATGCTTATTTATAATCCTATATAGAGCAAACTGCTTTTGTTCTTATTCTCATGGGTACTTTTTTCCTTCCTATTAAGTCTTTGCAGTTTGATAAGGAGCAAATGGCATCTCTTGCTGAGGCAAATCAGGCATTAAAACAACAAGTAGAACAAATGCAAGAAGAAGCAAAAAAGTAAGTGTTCTTCTATCACAGGCAAAAGAACTACAGCATTTGTTTTTCATATCTTTTTAACAATCACTCTT